>NC_090334.1:83787220-83818580 GCF_035084215.1 Heptranchias perlo | reverse complement strand
TACAGTCTGAGTCACACGGTACAGTATCGCTACAGTGCGAGTCACACGGTACAGTATCGCTACAGTCTGAGTCACACGGTACAGTATCACTACAGTCTGAGTCACATGGTACAGCATCACTACAGTGCGAGTCACACGGTACAGTATCGCTACAGTGCGAGTCACACGGTACAGTATCGCTACAGTCTGAGTCACACGGTACAGTATCGCTACAGTCTGAGTCACACGGTACAGTATCGCTACAGTGCTGAGTCACACGGTACAGTATCGCTACAGTCTGAGTCACACGGTACAGTATCAGCTACAGTCTGAGTCACACGGTACAGTATCGCTACAGTCTGAGTCACACGGTACAGTATCGCTACAGTCTGAGTCACACGGTACAGTATCGCTACAGTCTGAGTCACACGGTACAGTATCGCTACAGTCTGAGTCACACGGTACAGTATCGCTACAGTGCGAGTCACACGGTACAGTATCGCTACAGTCTGAGTCACACGGTACAGTAT
Source organism: Heptranchias perlo (assembly GCF_035084215.1). Taxonomy (NCBI): domain Eukaryota; kingdom Metazoa; phylum Chordata; class Chondrichthyes; order Hexanchiformes; family Hexanchidae; genus Heptranchias; species Heptranchias perlo. The sequence goes on along the minus strand of NC_090334.1, from coordinate 83,818,071 downwards.
CGCTACAGTCTGAGTCACACGGTACAGTATCGCTACAGTCTGAGTCACACGGTACAGTATCGCTACAGTCTGAGTCACACGGTACAGTATCGCTACAGTCTGAGTCACACGGTACAGATATCGCTACAGTCTGAGTCACACGGTACAGTATCGCTACAGTGCGAGTCACACGGTACAGTATCGCTACAGTCTGAGTCACACGGTACAGTATCGCTACAGTCTGAGTCACACGGTACAGTATCGCTACAGTGCGAGTCACACGGTACAGTATCGCTACAGTCTGAGTCACACGGTACAGTATCGCTACAGTCTGAGTCACACGGTACAGTATCGCTACAGTGCGAGTCACACGGTACAGTATCGCTACAGTCTGAGTCACACGGTACAGTATCGCTACAGTCTGAGTCACACGGTACAGTATCGCTACAGTCCGAGTCACACGGTACAGTATCGCTACAGTCTGAGTCACACGGTACAGTATCGCTACAGTCTGAGTCACACGGTACAGTATCGCTACAGTGCTGAGTCACACGGTACAGTATCGCTACAGTCTGAGTCACACGGTACAGTATCGCTACAGTCTGAGTCACACGGTACAGTATCGCTACAGTCTGAGTCACACGGTACAGTATCGCTACAGTCTGAGTCACACGGTACAGTATCGCTACAGTCTGAGTCACACGGTACAGTATCGCTACAGTCTGAGTCACACGGTACAGTATCGCTACAGTCTGAGTCACACGGTACAGTATCGCTACAGTGCGAGTCACACGGTACAGTATCGCTACAGTGCGAGTCACACGGTACAGTATCGCTACAGTGCGAGTCACACGGTACAGTATCGCTACAGTGCTGAGTCACACGGTACAGTATCGCTACAGTGCGAGTCACACGGTACAGTATCGCTACAGTGCGAGTCACACGGTACAGTATCGCTACAGTGCGAGTCACACGGTACAGTATCGCTACAGTCTGAGTCACACGGTACAGTATCGCTACAGTGCGAGTCACACGGTACAGTATCACTACAGTCTGAGTCACACGGTACAGTATCGCTACAGTCTGAGTCACACGGTACAGTATCACTACAGTCTGAGTCACACGGTACAGTATCGCTACAGTCTGAGTCACACGGTACAGTATCGCTACAGTCTGAGTCACACGGTACAGTATCGCTACAGTGCGAGTCACACGGTACAGTATCGCTACAGTGCGAGTCACACGGTACAGTATCGCTACAGTGCGAGTCACACGGTACAGTATCGCTACAGTGCGAGTCACACGGTACAGTATCGCTACAGTCTGAGTCACACGGTACAGTATCGCTACAGTCTGAGTCACACGGTACAGTATCGCTACAGTGCGAGTCACACGGTACAGTATCGCTACAGTCTGAGTCACACGGTACAGTATCACTACAGTCTGAGTCACACGGTACAGTATCGCTACAGTCTGAGTCACACGGTACAGTATCGCTACAGTCTGAGTCACACGGTACAGTATCGCTACAGTCTGAGTCACACGGTACAGTATCGCTACAGTGCGAGTCACACGGTACAGTATCACTACAGTCTGAGTCACACGGTACAGTATCGCTACAGTCTGAGTCACACGGTACAGTATCACTACAGTCTGAGTCACACGGTACAGTATCGCTACAGTCTGAGTCACACGGTACAGTATCGCTACAGTCTGAGTCACACGGTACAGTATCGCTACAGTGCGAGTCACACGGTACAGTATCGCTACAGTGCGAGTCACACGGTACAGTATCGCTACAGTGCGAGTCACACGGTACAGTATCGCTACAGTGCGAGTCACACGGTACAGTATCGCTACAGTGCGAGTCACACGGTACAGTATCGCTACAGTGCGAGTCACACGGTACAGTATCGCTACAGTCTGAGTCACACGGTACAGTATCGCTACAGTCTGAGTCACACGGTACAGTATCGCTACAGTCTGAGTCACACGGTACAGTATCGCTACAGTGCGAGTCACACGGTACAGTATCACTACAGTCTGAGTCACACGGTACAGTATCGCTACAGTCTGAGTCACACGGTACAGTATCACTACAGTCTGAGTCACACGGTACAGTATCGCTACAGTGCGAGTCACACGGTACAGTATCGCTACAGTGCGAGTCACACGGTACAGTATCGCTACAGTGCGAGTCACACGGTACAGTATCGCTACAGTGCGAGTCACACGGTACAGTATCGCTACAGTGCGAGTCACACGGTACAGTATCGCTACAGTCTGAGTCACACGGTACAGTATCGCTACAGTCTGAGTCACACGGTACAGTATCGCTACAGTCTGAGTCACACGGTACAGTATCGCTACAGTGCGAGTCACACGGTACAGTATCGCTACAGTCTGAGTCACACGGTACAGTATCGCTACAGTCTGAGTCACACGGTACAGTATCGCTACAGTGCGAGTCACACGGTACAGTATCGCTACAGTGCGAGTCACACGGTACAGTATCGCTACAGTGCGAGTCACACGGTACAGTATCGCTACAGTGCGAGTCACACGGTACAGTATCGCTACAGTGCGAGTCACACGGTACAGTATCGCTACAGTGCGAGTCACACGGTACAGTATCGCTACAGTCTGAGTCACACGGTACAGTATCGCTACAGTCTGAGTCACACGGTACAGTATCGCTACAGTCTGAGTCACACGGTACAGTATCGCTACAGTGCGAGTCACACGGTACAGTATCGCTACAGTCTGAGTCACACGGTACAGTATCGCTACAGTCTGAGTCACACGGTACAGTATCGCTACAGTGCGAGTCACACGGTACAGTATCGCTACAGTCTGAGTCACACGGTACAGTATCGCTACAGTGCGAGTCACACGGTACAGTATCGCTACAGTGCGAATCACACGGTACAGTATCGCTACAGTCTGAGTCACACGGTACAGTATCGCTACAGTGCGAGTCACATGGTACAGTATCGCTACAGTGCGAGTCACACGGTACAGTATCGCTACAGTGCGAGTCACACGGTACAGTATCGCTACAGTGCGAGTCACACGGTACAGTATCGCTACAGTGCGAGTCACATCGTACAGTGTCGCTACAGTGCTGGTCACATGGTACAGTATCGCTACAGTCTGAGTCACACGGTACAGTATCGCTACAGTGCGAGTCACACGGTACAGTATCGCTACAATGCGAGTCACACGGTACAGTATCGCTACAGTCTGAGTCACACGGTACAGTATCGCTACAGTGCGAGTCACACGGTACAGTATCACTACAGTCGGAGTCACATGGTACAGTATCGCTACAGTGCGAGTCACACGGTACAGTATCGCTACAGTGCGAGTCACACGGTACAGTATCGCTACAGTCTGAGTCACACGGTACAGTATCGCTACAGTCTGAGTCACATGGTACAGCATCACTACAGTGCGAGTCACATGGTACAGTATCGCTACAGTCTGAGTCACACGGTACAGTATCGCTACAGTGCGAGTCACACGGTACAGTGTTGCTACAGTGCGAGTCACACGGTACAGTATCGCTACAGTCTGAGTCACACGGTACAGTATCGCTACAGTCTGAGTCACACGGTACAGTATCGCTACAGTCTGAGTCACACGGTACAGTATCGCTACAGTGCGAGTCACACGGTACAGTATCGCTACAGTCTGAGTCACACGGTACAGTATCGCTACAGTGCGAGTCACACGGTACAGTATCGCTACAGTGCGAGTCACACGGTACAGTATCGCTACAGTCTGAGTCACACGGTACAGTATCGCTACAGTGCGAGTCACACGGTACAGTATCGCTACAGTGCGAGTCACACGGTACAGTATCGCTACAGTCTGAGTCACACGGTACAGTATCGCTACAGTGCGAGTCACACGGTACAGTATCACTACAGTCGGAGTCACATGGTACAGTATCGCTACAGTGCGAGTCACACGGTACAGTATCGCTACAGTGCGAGTCACACGGTACAGTATCGCTACAGTCTGAGTCACACGGTACAGTATCGCTACAGTCTGAGTCACATGGTACAGCATCACTACAGTGCGAGTCACACGGTACAGTATCGCTACAGTGCGAGTCACACGGTACAGTATCGCTACAGTCTGAGTCACACGGTACAGTATCGCTACAGTCTGAGTCACATGGTACAGTATCACTACAGTCGGAGTCACATGGTACAGTATCGCTACAGTGCGAGTCACACGGTACAGTATCGCTACAGTCTGAGTCACACGGTACAGTATCGCTACAGTCTGAGTCACATGGTACAGCATCACTACAGTCTGAGTCACACGGTACAGTGTTGCTACAGTCTGTGTCACATGGTCCAATAATCCCCAGAAATCCTTTCCTTCCTGCCTTTTGGAAGTTACCTTACTTCCTGCCCATGAACTGGAAATCAAAATTAAGGACTGGCTCAGGGTGTTGGTTTTGAGATTGATGGACTGATTCAGATCAAATCAACTGATGTAAGAGATCCTAGAAACAAAGCAGAGAGAGTGACAGAGAGTGATAGGGAGAGTGACAGAGAGTGACAGGAACACTCAGAGAGAATGACAGAGAGAGTGACAGGGACAGACAGGAGGACTGACAGACAGACACAGCAAGAGAAATGGGGGGGGAGAGAGAGAGAGAAAGACAGACAGTCACAGACCGAGAGAGGGAGAGAAACACAGATGGAGATCAAGAGAGAAACAGAGACAGAGTGAGACAGACAGAGACAGAAAGACAGACAAAGTAAGGCAGAGAGAGAGAAAGAAAATAGACAGAAAGAAACTGACAGAGACATTGGGAGAGAGAGGGAGGGAGGCCCAGACAGTGAGAGTGAGGAGTCGAGTACCTCGCGTGTCGGATATGTGAGAGCAGCATCAGGAGGTGAGCCAGGCGGGTGGCTTGCTGCGGTGCTGGGATACCACTCTTGCTCATGCACCATATCAAGGTGTCTGTTATCGTGTCCAGAATCTTATGAAGCTTCTCTCGGTTTTCGTGTTCATCTGTGACTCCAGATCGAGGAAACATACCTGTTAAAAGATTCAAACCACAGCTCAGTGCAGTGAAGGTCTTACTGACGGGACACAGGGCAAGGACCAGGACCAGGACCCCCGAGTGAAGGGCTAGCCAAGAGTGGGCAGGACTCCGACGTCAATGGATCGTGACTCACTGCATAATTTACCCCTCTCTATCCCAGGGTCAGATTTAGCGTCAGTCATTGGCCCTGGCAGAAAGCGAATGTCTGAGAACAGGTTCGACTTGGCTCCGCTGCTGCCTCCATGGTCGAATAGCCTCGCGATACTCACTGTCTAACTCACACATGAAGGATGGGTTATTGGGTGAGCTGGCAATGCCTGTGGACCCATACCCCAGTGAGAGTCAGCACCTTCAGGAGAGGAGGGGACCTGTACCCCTGTGAGAGTCAGCACCTTCAGGAGAGGAGGGGACCCGTACCCCAGTGAGAATCAGCACCTTCAGGAGAGGAGGGGACCTGTACCCCAGTGAGAATCAGCACCTTCAGGGGGAGAGGGGGGACCTGTACCCCAGTGAGAATCAGCACCTTCAGGGGGAGAGGGGGGACCTGTACCCCAGTGAGAATCAGCACCTTCAGGAGAGGGGAAAAATTGATAAGTATAGTCTGCGAGTTATGATAAATTATTTTGTATAAGAACGATACCAGCACTAGTCTGCTGGCTCCTAATTACAGGGTGAAGCTCAGTTCTTGCACAGTTTGACTAAACAAGAGAGGCCCCCACTAGTTTTAATTAGATGTTGGGATTGCCGTCAATTTCTCCTCCCTGCCTGTGTTTTCTCTGCTTATCTGTGTTTGGTCTGAGTCTGCAGCCTGTGACTGGTTGTGAGGGGGTGCCGGAGTGGAGAGCTGGCTGACCCCCCACCACCCCACCCCAGGGCACCAGCCCAACTGGAGAGACAGGATGGGGCACGTCGCTGATACACAGAATCTACTGCATAGAAACAGGCCATTCGGCCCAACTGGTCTGTGTTTATCCTCCTCAGGAGCCTCCTCGAGAAGTTGCCAACTCCGATTGGGAATTCATCACATGACCCCGGCCCCCGCTCTCCCGCCATTGGCCGCCCGACACTTCCATTTCCCCCCCCCCCCCCCGTCAACCGCTCGGTAATGGCAGCCGGGATACCCACAATCCTCTGCGCTCCTGAAACCGCTCTATCTGGGGTGCGATGTGGGCCTGTCATTTGTTGCGAGTCCTGTCACCCACACGGAGTTCGTGTGACGTGTATTTGTGCGACCGGGGCAGTCGCCCGTCTTCGAATCAGGCAGTGGCACAACTTTTCTTTCTCTTGAGTTGCTTGCAGCTGTGTCTGGGCAATACTAGACGACTCCAACACTCTAATTACCTCTCCCCTCCCCACCCCCTGGCCCCTGCCCCTTCCCACACTCAGAGTACTGTGTGCACCCCCGCCCCCGCCATGAGAGAGAAAGGGAGAAAGAAATAACAAACTTGCATTTCTATAACGCCTTTCACGTCCTCAGGGCGCCGCAAAGCTCTTCGTAAGCAATGAAGTACTTTTCGAAGTGTAGTCAGTGTTGTAATGTAGGAAACGCGGCAGCCAATTTGCGCACAGCAAGATCCCACAAACAGCAATGAGAGAATCTGATTTAGGTGTTGGTCGAGGGATAAATATTGTCCAGGACACCGGGGAGAACTCCCCTGCTCTTCTTCCAATAGTGTCCGTGGGATCTTTTACATCCACCCGAGAGGGCAGACGGGGCCTCGGTTTAACGTCTCCTCCAAAAGACGGCACCTCCGACAGTGCAGCGCTCCCTCAGTACTGCAGTGGGACATTAAAGCCACAGAGAGCGTCCAGCGTAGACTGACCAGGATGGTGCCAGGGATGGAGAACTATACCTATGAGGAGAGATTTGAGATACTGGGTGGGGTGAATTTCGATACGGATTCTCCCGATCGCCAGCTGGAACTTTGGTGGAACATTTGCAGAAATCCTGGGAAAACAACGTAAAGGCCATTTCCGCGGGTTTCCAGCTGGTGATCGCAGAGATGTCCAGAGAGCTTCACACCCTGGAGCAGGCAAGGGTAAGAGGAGGTTTAAGAGTTTATTAAATTATACCGGGTTTTTGATAGAGTGAATGGGGAGAATCATTCCACTGGTTGGGGAGTCAGTGACGAGGGGGCTTCGATTAAAAAGTCACTTCCAGAGTGAGGAGAGTTCAGGAGGAATTTCTCCACACCGAGGGTTGATGGAGTATGAAATGGTTTGTCACGAGGAGTGACTGAGGCACAGGTCACTGCATCTGTTCCGGGAAAATAGGATAAATATCTGAAGTACAGAAAGATAGAGGGCTATGGGGAGAGAGTGGGGCAGTGGGATGAGTTTGGGATTGATACAGGGCTATGGGGAGAGAGTGGGGCAGTGGGATGAGTTTGGGGATTGATACAGGGCTATGGGGAGAGAGTGGGGCAGTGGGATGAGTTTGGGATTGATACAGGGCTATGGGGAGAGAGCGGGGCAGTGGGATTAGTTTGGGATTGATACAGGGCTATGGGGAGAGAGCGGGGCAGTGGGATTAGTTTGGGGATTGATACAGGGCTATGGGGAGAGAGCAGGGCAGGGGGATTAGTTTGGGGATTGATACAGGGCTATGGGGAGAGAGTGGGGCAGTGGGATGAGTTTGGGATTGATACAGGGCTATGGGGAGAGAGCGGGGCAGTGGGATTAGTTTGGGATTGATACAGGGCTATGGGGAGAGAGCGGGGCAGTGGGATTAGTTTGGGGATTGATACAGGGCTATGGGGAGAGAGCAGGGCAGGGGGATTAGTTTGGGGATTGATACAGGGCTATGGGGAGAGAGTGGGGCAGTGGGATGAGTTTGGGATTGATACAGGGCTATGGGGAGAGAGCGGGGCAGTGGGATTAGTTTGGGATTGATACAGGGCTATGGGGAGAGAGTGGGGCAGTGGGATTAGTTTGGGGATTGATACAGGGCTATGGGGAGAGAGTGGGGCAGTGGGATGAGTTTGGGATTGATACAGGGCTATGGGGAGAGAGCGGGGCAGTGGGATTAGTTTGGGATTGATACAGGGCTATGGGGAGAGAGCGGGGCAGTGGGATTAGTTTGGGGATTGATACAGGGCTATGGGGAGAGAGCAGGGCAGGGGGATTAGTTTGGGGATTGATACAGGGCTATGGGGAGAGAGTGGGGCAGGGGGATTAGTTTGGGATTGATACAGGGCTATGGGGAGAGAGTGGGGCAGTGGGATTAGTTTGGGATTGATACAGGGCTATGGGGAGAGAGTGGGGCAGTGGGATTAGTTTGGGGATTGATACAGGGCTATGGGGAGAGAGCGGGGCAGTGGGATTAGTTTGGGGATTGATACAGGGCTATGGGGAGAGAGTGGGGCAGGGGGATTAGTTTGGGGATTGATACAGGGCTATGGGGAGAGAGCGGGGCAGTGGGATTAGTTTGGGGATTGATACAGGGCTATGGGGAGAGAGTGGGGCAGTGGGATTAGTTTGGGATTGATACAGGGCTATGGGGAGAGAGTGGGGCAGTGGGATTAGTTTGGGATTGATACAGGGCTATGGGGAGAGAGCGGGGGCAGTGGGATTAGTTTGGGATTGATACAGGGCTATGGGGAGAGAGTGGGGCAGTGGGATTAGTTTGGGATTGATACAGGGCTATGGGGAGAGAGTGGGGCAGTGGGATTAGTTTGGGATTGATACAGGGCTATGGGGAGAGAGTGGGGCAGTGGGATTAGTTTGGGGATTGATACAGGGCTATGGGGAGAGAGCGGGGCAGTGGGATTAGTTTGGGATTGATACAGGGCTATGGGGAGAGAGTGGGGCAGTGGGATTAGTTTGGGGATTGATACAGGGCTATGGGGAGAGAGCGGGGCAGTGGGATTAGTTTGGGGATTGATACAGGGCTATGGGGAGAGAGCGGGGCAGTGGGATTAGTTTGGGGATTGATACAGGGCTATGGGGAGAGAGTGGGGCAGGGGGATTAGTTTGGGGATTGATACAGGGCTATGGGGAGAGAGCGGGGCAGTGGGATTAGTTTGGGGATTGATACAGGGCTATGGGGAGAGAGTGAGGCAGTGGGATTAGTTTGGGATTGATACAGGGCTATGGGGAGAGAGTGGGGCAGTGGGATTAGTTTGGGATTGATACAGGGCTATGGGGAGAGAGCGGGGCAGTGGGATTAGTTTGGGATTGATACAGGGCTATGGGGAGAGAGTGGGGCAGTGGGATTAGTTTGGGATTGATACAGGGCTATGGGGAGAGAGTGGGGCAGTGGGATTAGTTTGGGGATTGATACAGGGCTATGGGGAGAGAGCGGGGCAGTGGGATTAGTTTGGGGATTGATACAGGGCTATGGGGAGAGAGCGGGGCAGTGGGATTAGTTTGGGGATTGATACAGGGCTATGGGGAGAGAGTGGGGCAGGGGGATTAGTTTGGGGATTGATACAGGGCTATGGGGAGAGAGCGGGGCAGTGGGATTAGTTTGGGGATTGATACAGGGCTATGGGGAGAGAGTGAGGCAGTGGGATTAGTTTGGGATTGATACAGGGCTATGGGGAGAGAGTGGGGCAGTGGGATTAGTTTGGGATTGATACAGGGCTATGGGGAGAGAGCGGGGCAGTGGGATTAGTTTGGGATTGATACAGGGCTATGGGGAGAGAGTGGGGCAGTGGGATTAGTTTGGGGATTGATACAGGGCTATGGGGAGAGAGCGGGGCACTGGGATTAGTTTGGGATTGATACAGGGCTATGGGGAGAGAGTGGGGCAGTGGGATTAGTTTGGGATTGATACAGGGCTATGGGGAGAGAGCGGGGCAGTGGGATTAGTTTGGGATTGATACAGGGCTATGGGGAGAGAGTGGGGCAGTGGGATTAGTTTGGGGATTGATACAGGGCTATGGGGAGAGAGCGGGGCACTGGGATTAGTTTGGGATTGATACAGGGCTATGGGGAGAGAGTGGGGCAGTGGGATTAGTTTGGGATTGATACAGGGCTATGGGGAGAGGGTGGGGCAGTGGGATTAGTTTGGGATTGATACAGGGCTATGGGGAGAGGGTGGGGCAGTGGGATTAGTTTGGGATTGATACAGGGCTATGGGGAGAGAGTGGGGCAGTGGGATTAGTTTGGGATTGATACAGGGCTATGGGGAGAGAGTGGGGCAGTGGGATTAGTTTGGGGATTGATACAGGGCTATGGGGAGAGAGTGGGGCAGTGGGATTAGTTTGGGATTGATACAGGGCTATGGGGAGAGAGCGGGGCAGTGGGATTAGTTTGGGATTGATACAGGGCTATGGGGAGAGAGTGGGGCAGTGGGATTAGTTTGGGGATTGATACAGGGCTATGGGGAGAGAGTGGGGCAGTGGGATTAGTTTGGGATTGATACAGGGCTATGGGGAGAGAGCGGGGCACTGGGATTAGTTTGGGATTGATACAGGGCTATGGGGAGAGAGTGGGGCAGTGGGATTAGTTTGGGATTGATACAGGGATATGGGGAGAGAGTGGGGCAGTGGGATTAGTTTGGGATTGATACAGGGATATGGGGAGAGAGTGGGGCAGTGGGATTAGTTTGGGATTGATACAGGGCTATGGAGAGAGAGTGGGGTAGTGGGATTAGTTTGGGATTGATACAGGGCTATGGGGAGAGAGCGGGGCACTGGGATTAGTTTGGGATTGATACAGGGCTATGGGGAGAGAGTGGGGCAGTGGGATTAGTTTGGGATTGATACAGGGATATGGGGAGAGAGTGGGGCAGTGGGATTAGTTTGGGATTGATACAGGGCTATGGAGAGAGAGTGGGGCAGTGGGATTAGTTTGGGATTGATACAGGGCTATGGGGAGAGAGCGGGGCAGTGGGATTAGTTTGGGATTGATCCAGGGCTATGGGGAGAGAGTGGGGCAGTGGGATTAGTTTGGGGATTGATACAGGACTATGGGGAGAGAGTGGGGCAGTGGGATTAGTTTGGGATTGATACAGGGCTATGGGGAGAGAGTGGGGCAGTGGGATTAGTTTGGGATTGATACAGGGCTATGGGGAGAGAGTGGGGCAGTGGGATTAGTTTGGGATTGATACAGGGCTATGTGTTGTACCTGCCCTGGGAGTGTTTGATGGGACGGTGTAGAGGGAGCTTTACTCTGTATCTAACCCTGTACCTGACCCTGGGAGTGTTTGATGGGACATTGTAGAGGGAGCTTTACTCTGTATCTAACCCTGTACCTGCCCTGGGAGTGTTTGATGGGACAGTGTAGAGGGAGCTTTACTCTGTATCTAACCCTGTACCTGCCCTGGGAGTGTTTGATGGGACAGTGTAGAGGGAGCTTTACTCTGTATCTAACCCTGTACCTGCCCTGGGAGTGTTTGATGGGACAGTGTAGAGGGAGCTTTACTCTGTATCTAACCCTGTACCTGCCCTGGGAGTGTTTGATGGGACAGTGTAGAGGGAGCTTTACTCTGTATCTAACCCTGTACCTGACCCTGGGAGTGTTTGATGGGACAGTGTAGCGGGAGCTTTACTCTGTATCTAACCCTGTACCTGACCCTGGGAGTGTTTGATGGGACAGTGTAGAGGGAGCTTTACTCTGTATCTAACCCTGTACCTGCCCTGGGATTGTTTGATGGGACAGTGTAGCGGGAGCTTTACTCTGTATCTAACCCTGTACCTGACCCTGGGAGTGTTTGATGGGACAGTGTAGAGGGAGCTTTACTCTGTATCTAACCCTGTACCTGCCCTGGGAGTGTTTGATGGGACAGTGTAGAGGGAGCTTTACTCTGTATCTAACCCTGTACCTGCCCTGGGAGTGTTTGATGGGACAGTGTAGAGGGAGCTTTACTCTGTATCTAACCCGTGCTGTACCTGCCCTGGGAGTGTTTGATGGGACAGTGTAGAGGGAGCTTTACTCTGTATCTAACCCATGCTGTACCCGCCCTGGGAGTGTTTGATGGGACAGTGTAGAGGGAGCTTTACTCTGTATCTAACCCGTGCTGTACCTGCCCTGGGAGTGTTTGATGGGACAGTGTAGAGGGAGCTTTACTCTGTATCTAACCCGTGCTGTACCTGCCCTGGGAGTGTTTGATGGGACAGTGTAGAGGGAGCTTTACTCTGTATCTAACCCGTGCTGTACCTGCCCTGGGAGTGTTTGATGGGACAGTGTAGAGGGAGCTTTACTCTGTATCTAACCCGTGCTGTACCTGCCCTGGGAGTGTTTGATGGGACAGTGTAGAGGGAGCTTTACTCTGTATCTAACCCGTGCTGTACCTGCCCTGGGAGTGTTTGATGGGACAGTGTAGAGGGAGCTTTACTCTGTATCTAACCCTGTACCTGCCCTGGGAGTGTTTGATGGGACAGTGTAGAGGGAGCTTTACTCTGTATCTAACCCTGTACCTGCCCTGGGAGTGTTTGATGGGACAGTGTAGAGGGAGCTTTACTCTGTATCTAACCCTGTACCTGCCCTGGGAGTGTTTGATGGGACAATGTAGAGGGAGCTTTACTCTGTATCTAACCTGTGCTGTACCTGACCCTGGGAGTGTTTGATGGGACAGTGTAGAGGGAGCTTTACTCTGTATCTAACCCTGTACCTGACCCTGGGAGTGTTTGATGGGACAGTGTAGAGGGAGCTTTACTCTGTATCTAACCCTGTACCTGCCCTGGGAGTGTTTGATGGGACAGTGTAGAGGGAGCTTTACTCTGTATCTCACCCTGTACCTGCCCTGGGAGTGTTTGATGGGACAGTGTAGAGGGAGCTTTACTCTGTATCTAACCCTGTACCTGCCCTGGGAGTGTTTGATGGGACAGTGTAGAGGGAGCTTTACTCTGTATCTAACCCTGTACCTGCCCTGGGAGTGTTTGATGGGACAGTGTAGAGGGAGCTTTACTCTGTATCTAACCCTGTACCTGCCCTGGGAGTGTTTGATGGGACAGTGTAGAGGGAGCTTTACTCTGTATCTAACCCTGTACCTGCCCTGGGAGTGTTTGATGGGACAATGTAGAGGGAGCTTTACTCTGTATCTAACCTGTGCTGTACCTGACCCTGGGAGTGTTTGATGGGACAGTGTAGAGGGAGCTTTACTCTGTATCTAACCCTGTACCTGACCCTGGGAGTGTTTGATGGGACAGTGTAGAGGGAGCTTTACTCTGTATCTAACCTGTGCTGTACCTGACCCTGGGAGTGTTTGACGGGACAGTGTAGAGGGAGATTTACTCTGTATCTAACCCGTGCTGTACCTGCCCTGGGAGTGTTTGATGGGACAGTGTAGAGGGAGCTTTACTCTGTATCTAACCTGTGCTGTACCTGCCCTGGGAGTGTTTGATGGGACAGTGTAGAGGGAGATTTACTCTGTATCTAACCTGTGCTGTACCTGACCCTGGGGGTGTTTGATGGGACAGTGTAGAGGGAGCTTTACTCTGTATCTAACCCGTGCTGTACCTGCCCTGGGAGTGTTTGATGGGACAGTGTAGAGGGAGCTTTACTCTGTATCTAACCCGTGCTGTACCTGACCCTGGGGGTGTTTGATGGGACAGTGTAGAGGGAGCTTTACTCTGTATCTAACCCGTGCTGTACCTGACCCTGGGGGTGTTTGATGGGACAGTGTAGAGGGAGCTTTACTCTGTATCTAACCCGTGCTGTACCTGCCCTGGGAGTGTTTGATGGGACAGTTGCGTGCCGGAATGGTAAGGGCAGAATTTGAAAGTTTCCAGGGAATTTCAGCACACACGAGGTTAAGTCAGACTGACATCACTACGTTTCATCCATAAAAACTTGGCGTGAGAACAGACAGATACTGAGTCCAGTCAGTTTGGGGAGGGAGGCGGCAAGAATAACATAGGTTATTAAAATAAAATAACTTTATTGTAATTTAATAAATTGTTTTAAAGCGGATCATTTTGGACAGTTTAATTGCGCTTTTTTTCACGGTAATTACTAACAGCCTTCCTGCTGATAGATGACCTTATCCCTGTGAATTATCGGAGTGACCTATCCCTCAGTGCCGTCTCAATGACTTCTTGCAACAGGAGAAGTTTGGGAATGAAGAGTGTGCGGAAACATGTGGGAGGTGAAGAATTCCTCTTTTCATTGGGGTGGAGGCCATGGGTAGTGTAGAGGGAGCTTTACTCTGTATCTAACCCTGTACCTGCCCTGGGAGTGTTTGATGGGACAGTGTAGAGGGAGCTTTACTCTGTATCTAACCCTGTACCTGCCCTGGGAGTGTTTGATGGGACAGTGTAGAGGGAGCTTTACTCTGTATCTAACCCGTGCTGTACCTGTCCTGGGAGTGTTTGATGGGACAGTGTAGAGGGAGCTTTACTCTGTATCTAACCCTGTCCCTGCCCTGGGAGTGTTTGATGGGACAGTGTAGAGGGAGCTTTACTCTGTATCTAACCCTGTCCCTGCCCTGGGAGTGTTTGATGGGACAGTGTAGAGGGAGCTTTACTCTGTATCTAACCCTGTACCTGCCCTGGGAGTGTTTGATGGGACAGTGTAGAGGGAGCTTTACTCTGTATCTAACCTTGTACCTGCCCTGGGAGTGTTTGATGGGACAGTGTAGAGGGAGCTTTACTCTGTATCTAACCCGTGCTGCACCTGCCCTGGGAGTGTTTGATGGGACAGTGTAGAGGGAGCTTTACTCTGTATCTAACCCGTGCTGTACCTGCCCTGGGAGTGTTTGATGGGACAGTGCAGAGGGAGCTTTACTCTGTATCTAACCCGTGCTGTACCTGCCCTGGGAGTGTTTGATGGGACAGTGTAGAGGGAGCTTTACTCTGTATCTAACCCGTGCTGTACCTGTCCTGGGAGTGTTTGATGGGACAGTGTAGAGGGAGCTTTACTCTGTATCTAACCCATGCTGTACCTGCCCTGGGAGTGTTTGATGGGACGGTGTAGAGGGAGCTTTACTCTGTATCTAACCCGTGCTGTACCTGCCCTGGGAGTGTTTGATGGGACAGTGCAGAGGGAGCTTTACTCTGTATCTAACCCGTGCTGTACCTGCCCTGGGAGTGTTTGATGGGACAGTGTAGAGGGAGCTTTACTCTGTATCTAACCCGTGCTGTACCTGTCCTGGGAGTGTTTGATGGGACAGTGTAGAGGGAGCTTTACTCTGCATCTAACCCGTGCTGTACCTGCCCTGGGAGTGTTTGATGGGACAGTGTAGAGGGAGCTTTACTCTGTATCTAACCCGTGCTGTACCTGCCCTGGGAGTGTTTGATGGGACAGTGTAGAGGGAGCTTTACTCTGTATCTAACCCGTGCTGTACCTGCCCTGGGAGTGTTTGATGGGACAGTGTAGAGGGAGCTTTACTCTGTATCTAACCCGTGCTGTACCTGCCCTGGGAGTGTTTGATGGGACAGTGTAGAGGGAGCTTTACTCTGTATCTAACTCATGCTGTACCTGCCCTGGGAGTGTTTGATGGGACAGTGTAGAGGGAGCTTTACTCTGTATCTACCCCGTGCTGTACCTGCCCTGGGAGTGTTTGATGGGACAGTGTAGAGGGAGCTTTACTCTGTATCTAACCCGTGCTGTACCTGCCCTGGGAGTGTTTGATGGGACAGTGTAGAGGGAGCTTTACTCTGTATCTAACCCGTGCTGTACCTGCCCTGGGAGTGTTTGATGGGACAGTGTAGAGGGAGCTTTACTCTGTATCTAACCCATGCTGTACCCGCCCTGGGAGTGTTTGATGGGACAGTGTAGAGGGAGCTTTACTCTGTATCTAACCCGTGCTGTACCTGCCCTGGGAGTGTTTGATGGGACAGTGTAGAGGGAGCTTTACTCTGTATCTAACCCGTGCTGTACCTGCCCTGGGAGTGTTTGATGGGACAGTGTAGAGGGAGCTTTACTCTGTATCTAACCCTGTACCTGCCCTGGGAGTGTTTGATGGGACAGTGTAGAGGGAGCTTTACTCTGTATCTAACCCTGTACCTGCCCTGGGAGTGTTTGATGGGACAGTGTAGAGGGAGCTTTACTCTGTATCTAACCCTGTACCTGCCCTGGGAGTGTTTGATGGGACAGTGTAGAGGGAGCTTTACTCTGTATCTAACCCTGTACCTGCCCTGGGAGTGTTTGATGGGACAATGTAGAGGGAGCTTTACTCTGTATCTAACCCGTGCTGTACCTGCCCTGGGAGTGTTTGATGGGACAGTGTAGAGGGAGCTTTACTCTGTATCTAACCCGTGCTGTACCTGCCCTGGGAGTGTTTGATGGGACAGTGTAGAGGGAGCTTTACTCTGTATCTAACTCATGCTGTACCTGCCCTGGGAGTGTTTGATGGGACAGTGTAGAGGGAGCTTTACTCTGTATCTACCCCGTGCTGTACCTGCCCTGGGAGTGTTTGATGGGACAGTGTAGAGGGAGCTTTACTCTGTATCTAACCCGTGCTGTACCTGCCCTGGGAGTGTTTGATGGGACAGTGTAGAGGGAGCTTTACTCTGTATCTAACCCGTGCTGTACCTGCCCTGGGAGTGTTTGATGGGACAGTGTAGAGGGAGCTTTACTCTGTATCTAACCCGTGCTGTACCTGCCCTGGGAGTGTTTGATGGGACAGTGTAGAGGGAGCTTTACTCTGTATCTAACCCATGCTGTACCCGCCCTGGGAGTGTTTGATGGGACAGTGTAGAGGGAGCTTTACTCTGTATCTAACCCGTGCTGTACCTGCCCTGGGAGTGTTTGATGGGACAGTGTAGAGGGAGCTTTACTCTGTATCTAACCCGTGCTGTACCTGCCCTGGGAGTGTTTGATGGGACAGTGTAGAGGGAGCTTTACTCTGTATCTAACCCTGTACCTGCCCTGGGAGTGTTTGATGGGACAGTGTAGAGGGAGCTTTACTCTGTATCTAACCCTGTACCTGCCCTGGGAGTGTTTGATGGGACAGTGTAGAGGGAGCTTTACTCTGTATCTAACCCTGTACCTGCCCTGGGAGTGTTTGATGGGACAGTGTAGAGGGAGCTTTATTCTGTATCTAACCCTGTACCTGCCCTGGGAGTGTTTGATGGGACAGTGTAGAGGGAGCTTTACTCTGTATCTAACCCTGTACCTGCCCTGGGAGTGTTTGATGGGACAGTGTAGAGGGAGCTTTACTCTGTATCTAACCCTGTACCTGCCCTGGGAGTGTTTGATGGGACAGTGTAGAGGGAGCTTTACTCTGTATCTAACCCTGTACCTGCCCTGGGAGTGTTTGACGGGACAGTGTAGAGGGAGCTTTACTCTGTATCTAACCCGTGCTGTACATGCCCTGGGAGTGTTTGATGGGACAGTGTAGAGGGAGCTTTACTCTGTATCTAACCCGTGCTGTACATGCCCTGGGAGTGTTTGATGGGACAGTGTAGAGGGAGCTTTACTCTGTATCTAACCCTGTACCTGCCCTGGGAGTGTTTGATGGGACAGTGTAGAGGGAGCTTTACTCTGTATCTAACCCTGTACCTGCCCTGGGAGTGTTTGATGGGACAGTGTAGAGGGAGCTTTACTCTGTATCTAACCCTGTACCTTCCCTCCCTTCCATAGCACCTTTCACGACCTCAGGACGTCCTAAAACGCCTTACAGCCAATTTTGTGCACAACAATGTGAGGATTTTCAGAGACGGATTACATTCCCACTCACAAAACACTCCCAGGGCAGGTACAGCACGGGTTAGATACAGAGTAAAGCTCCCTCTACACTGTCCCATCAAACACTCCCAGGGCAGGTACAGCACGGGTTAGATACAGAGTAAAGCTCCCTCTACACTGTCCCATCAAACACTCCCAGGGCAGGTACAGCACGGGTTAGATACAGAGTAAAGCTCCCTCTACACTGTCCCATAGAGGGAGTCCTCTCTTTCGATGGCGACAGTGGCGGTGAGCTATTCCAAGTGTACAGGAAAGGCACCGTGTGAAAGTGCCTCCTCCTGGGGGTGGAGATCAGAAATTGTCTGATGACGGTTTTTCCCCCAGAGCAACATGTGGAAACATGGAGCGAGTCCGAGGGTTGAGGGGGTGGGATCTGCTGTCACGAGCTCTGTACCTGACGCCTTCCCCTCTGGCCAGAAGCAGCAATGTAGCTGGAGTCAGTAATTTGCCCGTTCATGTGGGTCACAGAGGATTGCCGCGTGTCGCTGATGTATTATAGAAACAGAGATGCTCTCCTCCATCTATTTTGAGTCCTCCTCGCGCTCTCCCTTCTTCTGTATTTGTATTTTTACAGACTGTGACATTGATCATTTCTAAGGTTTCAGCCATGGCTCAGTCGGTCCAACTTTCGCCTCTCAGTCAGAAGGCTGGGAGTTCAAACCCCACTCCAGAAACATGAGCACAAAGTCTAAGCTGACAGTCCCAGTGTAGTACTGAGGGAGCGCTGCACTGTCGGAGGGTCGGTACTGAGGGAGCGCCGCACTGTCGGAGGGTCAGTACTGAGGGAGCGCCGCACTGTCGGAGGGTCAGTACTGAGGGAGCGCCGCACTGTCGGAGGGGCAGTACTGAGGGAGCGCCGCACTGTCGGAGGGTCAGTGCTGAGGGAGCGCTGCACTGTCGGAGGGTCAGTACTGAGGGAGCGCCGCACTGTCGGAGGGTCAGTACTGAGGGAGCGCCGCACTGTCGGAGGGTCAGTACTGAGGGAGCGCCGCACTGTCGGAGGGTCAGTACTGAGGGAGCGCCGCACTGTCGGAGGGTCAGTACTGAGGGAGCGCCGCACTGTCGGAGGGTCAGTACTGAGGGAGCGCCGCACTGTCGGAGGGTCAGTACTGAGGGAGCGCCGCACTGTCGGAGGGGCAGTACTGAGGGAGCGCCGCACTGTCGGAGGGTCAGTACTTTCAAAGAGACATAAACCAAGGCCCTGTCTACCTGTCCAGGTGAACGATAAAGATCCCAAGGTACTCGTTCTCCCCGGTGTCCTGGGCCATTATTATCTCAACCAACGTCACCAAGAACAGATAAACTGGTCACTCGCCTCAGTGCTGGTGTAGAATGAGACCTTTTCACAATGCGACAAAGTGAGATATAATACTGTACGAGAATATACCTCTTCTCCCTTTATAGACATCTAATGTGCCCCACCAACACGCAAAGGCTGAGTGAATCACAATGGGGAGCAGACGAGGGAGTGAATTCTGTTTCTCTGCTGTCTTCTGGCTGGTTCGCAATTTTGGTCCATTCTTTGCACTAATGAAATGATTTGAGATGAGGTCATGATGTTATTTTCAAATAGTTGGTTGTCACCCGTAACAAACTGAAATGTGACCTCTAATTTGCTGAGCAGTGTCATTTCTGAGCCAGCCCATTTAACCGTGATGAACCACTTTGGCAGAGACGGTCGAGGCTGGATCTGGGACACACCTCACTGTAAAACCAGCGCAAGGGGAAGGGCCAATTCGGACACCCTCCATTCCGACAGGTTGGAGCAACTGGGAAAGAATGGGAAACCCGTCTGATGGAGTCGGTGCTCAGGTTTGTAATCTGTGACCCTGCCTTTGGTGAGAGTGAGCTGAACAATTAGAATGAGATAGAGAGAGATGATAGGGAGCGTTCTGTACCTGACCAGCCTGCGCAATTTCATTGATTGGAGCAGGAAATCTGTACAACAGGAATGAAGAGAAAGGGTTGGTCATTTAAAATTCCATGCAGCGGGGATCGTTCGGTCCCGAGGAATTCTATCCAATGGGGCGTAGTTTGATCCATTGAGATTCGATACAATATGGTACAGTTTGATAAACAAAAGAAAGATTTCCATTTATATAGCGCCTTTCACAAACTCAGGACGTCCCAAAGCACTTTACAGCCAATGAAGTACTTTTGAAGTGTAGTCACTGTTGTAATGTCGGAAACAGGGCAGTCAACTTGAGCACAGCAAGATCCCACAAACAGCAATGTGATAAGAACAAGATAATCTGTTTTAGTGATGCTGGTTGAGGGATAAATATTGGCCAGTTGATCCATTGTAATTCCATACAGTGTGGTACAGTTTGATCCATTATATACAAATGTCTGTCTCCATGGGAGTAGTTTAAACCTATCCAGTGGGATGTAATTTGTTCAATTAGAATTCTATCCAATGGGGTACAGTTTAGTCCATGTAAATGGGAGCAATATATGGGAATCTAATCGAGGGGTTCAGGGGGTTTATATATAGAATAACAGATACCCGGGAGTGAGATACAGGCTGGAATCTAATCGAGGGGTTCGGGGGGTTTATATATAGAATAACAGATACCCGGGAGTGAGTTACAGGCTGGAATCTAATCGAGGGGTTCGGGGGGTTTATATATAGAATAACAGATACCCGGGAGTGAGTTACAGACTGGAATCTAATCGAGGGGTTCGGGGGGGTTTATATATAGAATAACAGATACCCGGGAGTGAGTTACAGGCTGGAATCTAATCGAGGGGTTTGGGGGGGTTTATATATAGAATAACAGATACCCGGGAGTGAGTTACAGGCTGGAATCTAATCGAGGGGTTTGGGGGGGTTTATATATAGAATAACAGATATCCCGGAGTGAGTTACAGGCTGGAATCTAATGGAGGGGTTCGGGGGGTTCATATATAGAATAACAGATACCCGGGAGTGAGTTACAGTCTGGAATCTAATCAAGGGCTTCAGGGGGGTTTATGTATAGAATAACAGATACCCGGGAGTGAGTTACAGACTGGAATCGAATTGAGGGGTTTATATATAGAATAACAGATACCCGGGAGTGAGTTACAGACTGGAATCTAATTGAGGGGTTTATATATAGAATAACAGATACCCGGGAGTGAGTTACAGGCTGGAATCTAATCGAGGGGTTCGGGGGGTTTATATATAGAATAACAGATACCCAGGGGTGAGTTACAGACTGGAATCTAATCGAGGGGTTCGGGGGGTTTATATATAGAATAACAGATACCCGGGGGTGAGTTACAGGCTGGGATCTAATCGAGGGGTTCGGGGGGTTTAAAAATAGAATAACAGATACCCGGGAGTGAGTTACAGGCTGGAATCTAATCAAGGGCTTCATGGGGGTTTATATTTGGAATAACAGATACCCGGGAGTGAGTTACAGGTTGGAATCTAATCGAGGGGTTCGGGGGGGTTTATATATAGAATAACAGATACCCGGGAGTGAGTTACAGGCTGGAATCTAATCAAGGGCTTCATGGGGGTTTATATTTGGAATAACAGATACCCGGGAGTGAGTTACAGGTTGGAATCTAATCGAGGGGTTCGGGGGGTTTATATATAGAATAACAGATACCCGGGAGTGAGTTACAGGCTGGAATCTAATCGAGGGGTTCGGGGGGTTTATATATAGAATAACAGATACCCGGGAGTGAGTTACAGGCTGGAATCTAATCGAGAGATTTGGAGGGTTTATATATCGAATAACAGATATCCGGGAGTGAGTTTCAGGTTGGAATCTAATCTCGGGGTTCAGGGGGGTTTATATATGGAATAACAGATACCCGGGAGTGAGTTACAGGCTGGAATCTAATCGAGGGGTTCGGGGGGTTTATATATAGAATAACAGATACCCGGGAGTGAGTTACAGGTTGGAATCTAATCGAGGGGTTTGGGGGGGTTTATATATAGAATAACAGATATCCGGGAGTGAGTTACAGGCTGGAATCTAATCGAGGGGTTCGGGGGTTTATATATAGAATAACAGGTACCCGGGAGTGAGTTACAGGCTGGAATCTAATCGAGGGGTTCGGGGGGTTTATATATAGAATAACAGATACCCGGGAGTGAGTTACAGGCTGGAATCTAATCGAGAGATTTGGAGGGTTTATATATCGAATAACAGATATCCGGGAGTGAGTTTCAGGTTGGAATCTAATCTCGGGGTTCAGGGGGGTTTATATATGGAATAACAGATACCCGGGAGTGAGTTACAGGCTGGAATCTAATCGAGGGGTTCGGGGGGTTTATATATAGAATAACAGATACCCGGGAGTGAGTTACAGGTTGGAATCTAATCGAGGGGTTTGGGGTGGTTTATATATAGAATAACAGATATCCGGGAGTGAGTTACAGGCTGGAATCTAATCGAGGGGTTCGGGGGTTTATATATAGAATAACAGATATCCGGGAGTGAGTTACAGGCTGGAATCTAATCGAGGGGTTCGGGGGTTTATATATAGAATAACAGGTACCCGGGAGTGAGTTACAGGCTAGAATCTAATCGAGGGGTTCGGGGGGTTTATATATAGAATAACAGATACCCGGGAGTGAGTTACAGACTGGAATCTAATCGAGGGGTTCGGGGGGTTTATATATAGAATAACAGATACCCGGGAGTGAGTTACAGGCTGGGATCTAATCGAGGGGTTCGGGGGTTTATATATAGAATAACAGATACCCGGGAGTGAGTTACAGACTGGAATCTAATCGAGGGGTTCGGGGGGTTTATATATAGAATAACAGATACCCGGGAGTGAGTTACAGGCTGGAATCTAATCGAGGGGTTCGGGGGGTTTATATATAGAATAACAGATACCCGGCAGTGAGTTACAGGCTGGGATCTAATCGAGGGGTTCGGGGGAGTTTATATATAGAATAACAGATACCCAGGGGTGAGTTACAGACTGGAATCTAATCGAGGGGTTCGGGGGGTTTATATATAGAATAACAGATACCCGGGGGTGAGTTACAGGCTGGGATCTAATCGAGGGGTTCGGGGGGTTTAAAAATAGAATAACAGATACCCGGGAGTGAGTTACAGGCTGGGATCTAATCGAGGGGTTCGGGGGGTTTATATATCGAATAACAGATACCCGGGAGTGAGTTACAGGCTGGAATCTAATCAAGGGCTTCATGGGGGTTTATATTTGGAATAACAGATACCCGGGAGTGAGTTACAGGTTGGAATCTAATCGAGGGGTTCGGGGGGTTTATATATAGAATAACAGATACCCGGGAGTGAGTTACAGGCTGGAATCCAATCGAGGGGTTCGGGGGGGTTTATATATAGAATAACAGATACCCGGGAGTGAGTTGCAGGCTGGAATCTAATCGAGGGGTTCGGGGGGTTTATATATAGAATAACAGATACCCGGGAGTGAGTTACAGGCTGGAATCTAATCGAGGGGTTCGGGGGGTTTATATATAGAATAACAGATACCCGGCAGTGAGTTACAGGCTGGAATCTAATCGAGGGGTTCGGGGTGTTTATATATAGAATAACAGATACCCGGGAGTGAGTTACAGGCTGGAATCTAATCGAGAGATTTGGAGGGTTTATATATCGAATAACAGATATCCGGGAGTGAGTTTCAGGTTGGAATCTAATCTCGGGGTTCAGGGGGGTTTATATATGGAATAACAGATACCCGGGAGTGAGTTACAGGCTGGAATCTAATCGAGGGGTTCGGGGGGTTTATATATAGAATAACAGATACCCGGGAGTGAGTTACAGGTTGGAATCTAATCGAGGGGTTTGGGGGGGTTTATATATAGAATAACAGATATCCGGGAGTGAGTTACAGGCTGGAATCTAATCGAGGGGTTCGGTGGGGTTTATATATAGAATAACAGATATCCGGGAGTGAGTTACAGGCTGGAATCTAATCGAGGGGTTCGGGGGTTTATATATAGAATAACAGGTACCCGGGAGTGAGTTACAGGCTGGAATCTAATCGAGGGGTTCGGGGGGTTTATATATAGAATAACAGATACCCGGGAGTGAGTTACAGGCTGGAATCTAATCGAGAGATTTGGAGGGTTTATATATCGAATAACAGATATCCGGGAGTGAGTTTCAGGTTGGAATCTAATCTCGGGGTTCAGGGGGGTTTATATATAGAATAACAGATACCCGGGAGTGAGTTACAGGTTGGAATCTAATCGAGGGGTTTGGGGGGGTTTATATATAGAATAACAGATATCCGGGAGTGAGTTACAGGCTGGAATCTAATCGAGGGGTTCGGGGGTTTATATATAGAATAACAGGTACCCGGGAGTGAGTTACAGGCTAGAATCTAATCGAGGGGTTCGGGGGGTTTATATATAGAATAACAGATACCCGGGAGTGAGTTACAGACTGGAATCTAATCGAGGGGTTCGGGGGGTTTATATATAGAATAACAGATACCCGGGAGTGAGTTACAGGCTGGGATCTAATCGAGGGGTTCGGGGGTTTATATATAGAATAACAGATACCCGGGAGTGAGTTACAGACTGGAATCTAATCGAGGGGTTCGGGGGGTTTATATATAGAATAACAGATACCCGGGAGTGAGTTACAGGCTGGAATCTAATCGAGGGGTTCGGGGGGTTTATATATAGAATAACAGATACCCGGCAGTGAGTTACAGGCTGGGATCTAATCGAGGGGTTCGGGGGGGTTTATATATAGAATAACAGATACCCGGGAGTGAGTTACAGGCTGGGATCTAATCGAGGGGTTCGGGGGTTTATATATAGAATAACAGATACCCGGGAGTGAGTTACAGACTGGAATCTAATCGAGGGGTTCGGGGGGTTTATATATAGAATAACAGATACCCGGGAGTGAGTTACAGGCTGGAATCTCATCGAGGGGTTCAGGGGGTTTATATATAGAATAACAGATACCCGGGAGTGAGTTACAGGCTGGGATCTAATCGAGGGGTTCGGGGGTTTATATATAGAATAACAGATACCCGGGAGTGAGTTACAGACTGGAATCTAATCGAGGGGTTCGGGGGGTTTATATTTGGAATAACAGATACCCGGGAGTGAGTTACAGGCTGGAATATAATCGAGGGGTTCGGGGGGTTTATATTTGGAATAACAGATACCCGGGAGTGAGTTACAGGCTGGAATCCAATCGAGGGGTTCGGGGGGGTTTATATATAGAATAACAGATACCTGGGAGTGATTGCAGGCTGGAATCCAATCGAGGGGTTCGGGGGGTTTATATATAGAATAACAGATACCCGGGAGTGAGTTACAGGCTGGAATCTAATCGAGGGGTTTGGGGGGTTTATATATAGAATAACAGATACCCGGGAGTGAGTTACAGGCTGGAATCTAATCGAGGGGTTCGGGGGGTTTATATATAGAATAACAGATACCCGGGAGTGAGTTACAGGCTGGAATCTAATCGAGAGATTTGGAGGGTTTATATATCGAATAACAGATATCCGGGAGTGAGTTTCAGGTTGGAATCTAATCTCGGGGTTCAGGGGGGTTGATATATGGAATAACAGATACCCGGGAGTGAGTTACAGGCTGGAATCTAATCGAGGGGTTCGGGGGGTTTATATATAGAATAACAGATACCCGGGAGTGAGTTACAGGTTGGAATCTAATCGAGGGGTTTGGGGGGGTTTATATATAGAATAACAGATATCCGGGAGTGAGTTACAGGCTGGAATCTAATCGAGGGGTTCGGGGGTTTATATATAGAATAACAGGTACCCGGGAGTGAGTTACAGACTGGAATCTAATCGAGGGGTTCGGGGGGTTTATATATAGAATAACAGATACCCGGGAGTGAGTTACAGGCTGGAATCTAATCGAGGGGTTCGGGGGGGTTTATATATAGAATAACAGATACCCGGGAGTGAGTTACAGGCTGGAATCTAATCGAGGGGTTTGGGGGGGTTTATATATAGAATAACAGATATCCGGGAGTGAGTTACAGGCTAGAATCCAATCGAGGGGTTCGGGGGGTTTATATATAGAATAACAGATATCCGGGAGTGAGTTACAGACTGGAATCTAATCGAGGGGTTCGGGGGGTTTATATATAGAATAACAGATACCCGGGAGTGAGTTACAGGCTGGGATCTAATCGAGGGGTTCGGGGGTTTATATATAGAATAACAGATACCCGGGAGTGAGTTACAGACTGGAATCTAATCGAGGGGTTCGGGGGGTTTATATATAGAATAACAGATACCCGGGAGTGAGTTACAGGCTGGAATCTAATCGAGGGGTTCAGGGGGTTTATATATAGAATAACAGATACCCGGGAGTGAGTTACAGGCTGGGATCTAATCGAGGGGTTCGGGGGATTTATATATAGAATAACAGATACCCGGGAGTGAGTTACAGGCTGGAATCTAATCGAGGGGTTCAGGGGGTTTATATTTGGAATAACAGATACCCGGGAGTGAGTTACAGGCTGGAATCCAATCGAGGGGTTCGGGGGGGTTTATATATAGAATAACAGATACCTGGGAGTGAGTTACAGGCTGGAATCTAATCGAGGGGTTCGGGGGGTTTATATATAGAATAACAGATACCCGGGAGTGAGTTTCAGGCTGGAATCTAATCGAGGGGTTCGGGGGGTTTTTCTATAGAATAACAGATACCCGGGAGTGAGTTACAGACTGGAATCCAATCGAGGGGTTCGGGGGGTTTATATATAGAATAACAGATACCCGGGAGTGAGTTACAGGCTGGAATCTAATCGAGGGGTTCGGGGGGTTTATATATAGAATAACAGATACCCGGGAGTGATTTACAGGCTGGAATCTAATCGAGGGGTTCGGGGGGTTTTTTCTAGAATAACAGATACCCGGGAGTGAGTTACAGACTGGAATCTAATCGAGGGGTTCGGGGGGTTTTTCTATAGAATAACAGATACCCGGGAGTGAGTTACAGACTGGAATCCAATCGAGGGGTTCGGGGGGTTTATATATAGAATAACAGATACCCGGGAGTGAGTTACAGGCTGGAATCTAATCGAGGGGTTCGGGGGGTTTATATATAGAATAACAGATACCCGGGAGTGATTTACAGGCTGGAATCTAATCGAGGGGTTCGGGGGGTTTATATATAGAATAACAGATACCCGGGAGTGAGTTACAGGCTGGAATCTAATCGAGGGGTTCGGGGGGTTTATATATAGAATAACAGATACCCGGGAGTGAGTTACAGGCTGGAATCTAATCGAGGGGTTCGGGGGTTTATATATAGAATAACAGATACCCGGGAGTGAGTTACAGGCTGGAATCTAATCGAGGGGTTCGGGGGGTTTATATATAGAATAACAGATACCCGGAAGTGAGTTACAGGCTGGAATCTAATCGAGGGGTTCGGGGGTTTATATATAGAATAACAGATACCCAGGAAACTCTGATTCTCTCTTCACAGGTGCTGCCTGACTTGTGGAGTGTTTCTGTCATATTCTGTTTTAATGATGTTGGTTGAGGCGTAAATATTGGCCAGGACACGGGGGAGGACTCCCCTGCTCTAATTTGAATAGTGCCATGGGATCTTTTACGTCCACCTGACAAGGTAGATGGGGCCTCATCTGAAAGACGGCACCGTCGACAGTGCAGCGCTCCCTCAGTACTGACCCTCCGACAGTGCGGCGCTCCCTCAGTACTGACCCTCCGACAGTGCAGCGCTCCCTCAGTACTGACCCTCCGACAGTGCAGCGCTCCCTCAGTATTGACCCTCCGACAGTGCAGCGCTCCCTCAGTACTGACCCTCCGACAGTGCAGCGCTCCCTCAGTACTGACCCTCCGACAGTGCAGCGCTCCCTCAGTACTGACCCTCCGACAGTGCGGCGCTCCCTCAGTACTGACCCTCCGACAGTGCGGCGCTCCCTCAGTACTGACCCTCCGACAGTGCAGCACTCCCTCAGTACTGACCCTCCGACAGTGCAGCGCTCCCTCAGTACTGACCCTCCGACAGTGCAGCACTCCCTCAGTCCTGACCCTCCGACAGTGCGGCGCTCCCTCAGTACTGACCCTCCGACAGTGCGGCGCTCCCTCGGTACTGACCCTCCGACAGTGCAGCGCTCCCTCAGTACCGCCCCTCCGACAGTGCAGCGCTCCCTCAGTACCGCCCCTCCGACAGTGCAGCGCTCCCTCAGTACTGACCCTCCGACAGTGCAGCACTCCCTCAGTACTGACCCTCCGACAGTGCAGTGCTCCCTCAGTACTGACCCTCCGACAGTGCAGCGCTCCCTCAGTACTGACCCTCCGACAGTGCAGCGCTCCCTCAGTACTGACCCTCCGACAGTGCAGCGCTCCCTCAGTACTGACCCTCCGACAGTGCGGCGCTCCCTCAGTACTGACCCTCCGACAGTGCGGCGCTCCCTCAGTACTGACCCTCCGACAGTGCGGCGCTCCCTCAGTACTGACCCTCCGACAGTGCAGCACTCCCTCAGTACTGACCCTCCGACAGTGCAGCGCTCCCTCAGTACTGACCCTCCGACAGTGCAGCACTCCCTCAGTACTGACCCTCCGACAGTGCAGCGCTCCCTCAGTACTGACCCTCCGACAGTGCAGCTCTCCCTCAGTACTGACCCTCCGACAGTGCAGCGCTCCCTCAGTACCGACCCTCCGACAGTGCAGCGCTCCCTCAGTCCTGCACTGGGAGTGTCAGCCTGGATTATGGGTTCAGGAGTGGGGCTTGAACCCACGACCTTCGGACTCAGGGGTGAGAGTGCGACCCACTGAGCCGCGGCTGAGTCGAGCGAGTTTACATCTAACACATCCCATGTTTTTCGGAAAGTGGATGATCTCTGCTCGATATCCTCCCGACATTCCCCACGGCCTGTCTCTCTGCAGCAGCCATTATTAGTTTTAATCTTCCTTCTCCCTGCCTTTCTCTTTCACTCTTTCCCCATTCTTTCCTCTGCGTTAGTCAAGTGCTCCCTCCTGAGATCAAACCCCCCCTCAGACACATCACGGATTAATAAATAACACTGTTAAAAAATGTGAAATTTATGATTCTTTAAATGCGTATTTCTAGAAAGCACTTAGTTTCCCTTCGTTCTGTCTCATGTTCCAGCCAACTTAAACCGCAAACATATTCAAAAATAATTAATTCTCAAAGTGTTCCATTTTCTACAAAGCTGCTTTTCCCTGTGTTGTAAACCTATTTGAATAGCTCAGATGACAACTTTTCAACAGATGTTTGGGCTTTTATTTAATGAGATCTTTTAAAAACAATCTGAATTTATGATATATCGACAGTCGCTCGAAGAGGCCAAGGAATGTGTTGAAAAATCGCCAACATTTTTTTTTGGTCAAAGTGAAACCGTCTGTTCAGGGGGGAGTTTGCTCTTTGTCTTGCTTCTCGGTGCGGAGCTTGTTGTCTATTCGAACTGGACAAAGGGGTCACCGATACCAAGCAAGTCTTCAGTTCTCCCCACGGTCACCCGCTGTCACCATATCCCTCACACCCACCTACCCACCTCCTCCCCATATCCCTCACACCCACCTCCTCACCATATCCCTCAACCCCACCTACCCACCTCCTCCCCATATCCCTCACACCCACCTACCCACCTCCTCACCATATCCCTCAATCCCACCTACCCACCTCCTCACCATATCCCTCAATCCCACCTACCCACCTTCTCCCCATATCCCTCACACCCACCTACCCACCTCCTCACCATATCCCTCAATCCCACCTACCCACCTCCTCCCCATATCCCTCACACCCACCTACCCACCTACCCACCATATCCCTCAATCCCACCTACCCACCTCCTCCCCATATCCCTCACACCCACCTACCCACCTTCTCCCCATATCCCTCAACCCCACCTACCCACCTTCTCACCATATCCCTCAATCCCACCTACCCACCTCCTCACCATATCCCTCAATCCCACCTACCCACCTCCTCACCCTATCCCTCAATCCCACCTACCCACCTTCTCACCATATCCCTCAATCCCACCTACCCACCTCCTCACCCTATCCCTCAATCCCACCTACCCACCTTCTCACCATATCCTTCAATCCCACCTACCCACCTCCTCACATTATCCCTCAATCCCACCTACCCACCTCCTCACCATATCCCTCAATCCCACCTACCCACCTTCTCCCCATATCCCTCAATCCCACCTACCCACCTCCTCACCATATCCCTCAATCCCACCTACCCACCTTCTCACCCTATCCCTCAATCCCACCGACTCACCTTCTCACCCTATCCCTCAATCCCACCTACCCACCTTCTCACCATATCCCTCAATCCCACCTACCCACCTTCTCACCATATCCCTCAACCCCACCTACCCACCTCCTCACCATATCCCTCAATCCCACCTACCCACCTTCTCACCATATCCTTCAATCCCACCTACCCACCTCCTCACCATATCCCTCAATCCCACCTACCCACCTTCTCACCATATCCCTCAATCCCACCTACCCACCTCCTCACCATATCCCCCAATCCCACCCACCCACCTTCTCACTCAATCACCTCTCTACAGAAACAAATGTGATGGTCACCTCCCCGGTAAATGTTGCCACAACTCGATTACCTTCCCCTTGACCTGCCTCTTCCTTCTTACTTCTAATTTCCTCATTTTTATTTCCCCTCGATTTTAAAATTCTCGCCATTGTTCTCATCTATCTCTGTAACCTCCTCCAGCCCCTACAACCCTCCGAGATCTCTGCGCTCCTCCAATTCTGGCCTCAAGCATCCCCGATTTCCATCGCTCCACCATTGGCGGCCGTGCCTTCAGCTGCCCGGGCCCTAAGCTCTGGAATTCCCTCCCTGAACCTCTCCGCCTCTCTCTCTCTCTCCTCCTTTAAGACGCTCCTTAACACCTACTTCTTTGACCAAGCTTTTGGTCGCCTGTCCTGTAATTTTGTTTGATAATCGTTCCTGTGAAGCCTTGGGATGTTTTACTTTGTTAAATGCGCTGTATAAATGCAAGTTGCTGTGTCTCCTGGGATTTGAATCCCTCACCACAAGGAATAATTCACCCAGATCAAGTTAGCCAGAGGAACCAACGATCGCAAGTCTAGCCTCTGCTTTTGGTGAATTTTTGATTGGATTCTCCTCTCTCTCTCTCTCTCGCAGTCGGACGTCTGACGTACAGTGAGACGTCCCTGGTCTCCACCACCAGGGGAACCTGATTACTAAGATTGCTCGCTCAGCGGTCGCTTATAGGGGAAAGCATCCACATTGAGG
>NC_090334.1:83662220-83782220 GCF_035084215.1 Heptranchias perlo | reverse complement strand
GCCCCCTTGCTACTGTTTCATCGACGCATGGAAATAACCTTTCACTCGAAACCTTACGTCAATTTGAGAACTTATATTAGATCCCCTTAACATTCTCTCTGCCAGTGAGAAAACTCCCAATTTTTGTAACTAGAATCTCTCATTCCTGGTATCATTTTGGTGAATTATCTCTGTACCCATGGCTCTAATAGTCTTCCTGTAATGGGATGTCACTAAAATGTAGTGGTCAGGTACAAAAATTAATCAAAAAGACTAATGGAATGTCAGCCTTTATAACTAGAGGGCTAGAATATAAAGGGGAGAAAGTTTTGCTCCAGTTATACAAATCCCTGGATAGACCACATCTAGAGCACTGTGTACAGTCCTGGGCACCGCACCTTAGGAAGGAGATATTGGCCTTGGAGGGAGTGCAGCCCAGATTCACCAGAATATTACCAGGGCTCCAAGGGTTAAATTATGAGGAGAGATTACATTAACTACACTTCTTCCAGTTCTGACGAAGGGTCATCGACCTGAAACGTTAACTCTGTTTCTCTCTCCGCAGATGCTGCCCTGACTTGCTGAGTATTTCCAGCATTTTCTGTTTTTAGTACACAAACTAGCCTTGTATTCCCTGGAATATCGAAGGTTCAGGGGTGATTTGATTGAGGTGTTTAGGATTTTGAAAGGAATTGATAGGGTGGATAGAGAGAAACTTTTTTTGCTGGTGGAAGAGTCTAGGACAAGGGGACATAACCTTAAAATCAGAGCCAGGCCATTGAGGAGAGAAGTTAGGAAACACTTCTTCACACAAAGGGTGGTAGAAGTGTGGGACTCTCTCCCACAAAAAGCAGTAGGTGCTCAATTAATAATTTTAAATCTGAGATCGATGGATTTTTGCTAACCAAGTGTATTAAGGGGTATGGAGCCAAGGCGGGGTGGATGGAGTTAGGATACAGATCAGTCATAATCTCATTGAATGGTGGAACAGGCTCGAGGGGCTGAATGGCCTCCTCCTGTTAGTGTGTTCCTATGCCCAAAACCCAACACAATATTCCGACTCTTGCACGCCCAATATCTTGTACAATTTTAATACAACTTCCTTGCTCTTATATTCAGTGCCCGTTGCCTTTTTAAATGTTCCTTCCTACCTGCACTTCCATCTTTAAATAGCGAAGTATCTGTCCCTAGATCTCTCTATTCCTTCAGGATCCTCATGGTAAGGATCTCACCATTTAGAATGTACCTCCCTCTCACTGTTTTTTGTCTCAAAATCTACTTCACGTTTCTCTGCACTTGACTGCATCTCGGAACAGGAGTAGGGCCCTCTCAGATACCATCCCCCCACTGCATTCCTGCCCCTCAGCCTCCTTCCCTGACCAATCCGCCATTCCTTTTTCTCCCTCAGGTACAACCCCCACCCCCCCAATCAAACTTTCACCACTGTTAGCCATTCCTAGGGATTAAATGCTTCCCTCTTGGGGGGTCATCATCTGGGCACGCAGGCCAGAATCGGGTTGGGACTCAGAAACAACAAGTCTCAGCTCCACTTTTCCCCGTCCTAAATCCCAGTAACTTTAGGGGTGGTGCATAATACACCCACCAACAAATGGGTGGGAATATTATAATACAATGTATTTCCTGCCATTTACACCCTAACAATGGTGGGCGTAATGGGTGCCAACATATCCCTGATCTCTAGTCTTGCTAAGGGCTGGGGTGGTAGGAATTAAAATGGTTGGTTTCTATTCTATAAACGGGCCACTGTAACATTGTGAAAAAATAGGGAGTAATGATTCTATAAATTAATAAATAAATTGAGCATCAATAAAATACGGGGTGTAATGAATTGGTAAATTAGTAAATAAACTGAGCAGTAATTAAATACAGGGAACAATGAATTAATCCACTGAACTCGGAGGATCAGGAAATAGAATCAGTCTGGGTGGAAATTAGAAATAACAAGGGGCAGAAACCACTGGTGGGAGTAGTTTCTAGGCCCCCTAATAGTAGCTATACCGTTGGACAGAGTATTAATCATGAAATAATAGGAGCTTGTAACAAAGGTAATGCAGTGATCGTGGGGGACTTTAATCTGCATATAGACTGGGCAAATCAAATTGGCAAAGGTAGTTTGGAGGACGAGTTCATGGAATGTATTCGAGACACTTTCCTAGAGCAATACGTCATGGAACCAACCAGGGAACAGGCTATTTTAAATCTTGTATTAAGTAATGAGACAGGGTAAATTAGTAATCTCACAGTAAGAGATCCTCTGGGGAACAGTGATCATAATATGATAGAATTTCACATTGAGTTTGAGAGTGACGTACTTAAGTCAGAAACTAGAGTCTTAAACTCAAATAAAGCCAATTATATAGGAATGAGGAGCGAATTGTCTAAGGTAAATTGGGAAACTAAATTAAAGGGTATGATGGTTGAAAAGCAATGGCAAACATTTAAAGAAATACTTCAATATTCTCAACAAATATAGAGTCATAGAGTCATAGAGTTATACAGCACGGATAGAGGCCCTTCGGCCCATCGTGTCCGCGCCGGCCATCAGCCCTGTCTACTCTAATCCCATATTCCAGCATTTGGTCCGTAGCCTTGTATGCTATGGCATTTCAAGTGCTCATCCAAATGCTTCTTGAATGTTGTGAGGGTTCCTGCCTCCACAACCCTTTCAGGCAGTGAGTTCCAGACTCCAACCACCCTCTGGGTGAAAAAGTTCTTTCTCAAATCCCCTCTAAACCTCCCGCCTTTTCCCTAGAATCTATGTCCCCTTGTTATAGTACCCTCAACGAAGGGAAAAAGCTCCTTAGTATCCATCCTATCTGTGCCCCTCATAATTTTGTACACCTCAATCATGTCCCCCCTCAGCCTCCTCTGCTCCAAGGAAAACAAACCCAATCTTCCCAGTCTCTCTTCATAGCTGAAGCGCTCCAGCCCTGGTAACATCCTGGTGAATCTCCTCTGCACCCTCTCCAAAGCGATCACATCCTTCCTGTAGTGTGGCGACCAGAACTGCACACAGTACTCCAGCTGTGGCCTAACCAGTGTTTTATACAGCTCCATCATAACCTCCTTGCTCTTATATTCTATGCCTCGGCTAATAAAGGCAAGTATCCCATATGCCTTCTTTACCACCTTATCTACCTGTTCCGCCGCCTTCAGGGATCTGTGAACTTGCACACCAAGATCCCTCTGACCCTCTGTCTTGCCTAGGGTCCTCCCATTCATTGTGTATTCCCTTGCCTTGTTAGTCCCTCCAAAGTGCATCACCTCGCACTTTTCCGGGTTAAATTCCATTTGCCACTGTTCCGCCCATCTGACCAACCCATCTATATCGTCCTGCAGACTGAGGCTATCCTCCTCGCTATTTACCACCCTACCAATTTTTGTATCATCAGCGAACTTACTGATCATACCTTTTACATTCATATCCAAGTCATTAATGTAGACCACAAACAGCAAGGGACCCAGCACCGATCCCTGTGGTACCCCACTGGCCACAGGCTTCCAGTCACAAAAACAACCTTCGACCATCACCCTCTGCCTTCTGCCACTAAGCCAGTTTTGTATCCAAAGTGCCAAGGCACCCTGGATTCCATGGGCTCGTACCTTCTTGACCAGTCTCCTGTGCGGGACTTTATCGAAGGCCTTACTGAAATCCATGTATACCACATCCACTGCGTTACCCTCATCCACACGCCTAGTCACCCCCTCAAAAAATTCAATCAAATTAGTCAGACATGATCTTCCCTTGACAAAGCCATGTTGACTATCCCTGATTAATCCTTGCTTCTCCAAGTGGAGACTAATTTTGAGAAATAAAAACTCCACAGGAAAAGTGATCCAACCGTGGCTAACTAAAGAAGTTAAGGATAGTATTAGATTAATAGAAGAGGCCTATAATGTTGCCAAGAAGAGTAGTAAGCCTGAGGATTGGGAGAGTTTTAGAAACCAGCAAAGGACGACCAAAAAAATTGATAAAAAGAGAGAAAATAGAATATGAGAGTAAACTAGCAAGAAATATAAAAACGGATTTAAGAGCTTCTACAAGTATGTAAAAAGGAAGAGAGTAGCAAACATTGGTCCCTTAGAGGCTGAGACAGGAGAAATTATAATGGGGAATCAGGAAATGACAGATGCGTTAAACAAATATTTTGTATCTGTCTTCACAATAGAAGACACAAAAAACATACCAGAAATAGTGGGGAATCAAGGGGCTAATGACAGTGAGGAACTTAAAGTATTAATATCAGTAGAGAAAAAGTACTTGAGAAACTAATGGGACTAAAAGCTGACAAATCCCCTGGTCCTGATGGCCGACATCCTAGGGTTCTAAAAGAGGCAGCGGCAGAGATAGTGAATACATTGGTTGTGATCGTCCAAAATTCCCTAGATTCTAGAATGGTCCCAATGGATTGGAAGGTAGTAAATGTAACCCCGCTATTCAAGAAAGAAGGGAGAGAGAAAACAGGGAACTACAGGCCAGTTAGCCTGACATCAGGCATCGGGAAAATGCTGGAATCCATTATTAAGGAAGTGGTAACAGGGCACTTAGAAAATCATAATATGATTAGGCAGAGTCAACATGGTTTTATGAAAGGGAAATCGTGTTTGATAAATTTATTAGAGTTTTTTGAGGATGTAACTAGCAGGGTAGATAAAGGGGAACCAGTGGATGGATATATTTGGATTTTCAAAAGGCATTCGATAAGGTGCCACATAAAAGGTTGTTACACAAGATAAGGGCTCATGGGATTGGGGGTAATATATTAGCATGGATAGAGGATTGGTTAAAGGACAGAAAACAGAGAGTAGGAATAAACGGGTCATTTTCAGGTTGGCAGGCTGTAACTAGTGGGGTGCCGCAGGGATTGGTGCTTGGGCCTCAGCTATTTACAATCTATATTAATGACTTAGATGAAGGGACTGAGTGTAATGTATCCAAGTTTGCTGATGATACAAAGCTAGGTGGGAAAGTAATCTGTGAGGAGGACACAAAGAGTTTGCAAAGGGATATAGACAGGCTAAGTGAGTGGGAAAGAAGGTGGCAGATGGAGTATAATGTGGGGAAATGAGAGGTTATTCACTTTGGTAGAAAGAATAGAAAAACAGAATTTTTTTAAATGGTGAGAAACTATTAAATGTTGGTGTTCAGAGAGACTTGGGTTTCCTGGTACAAGAAACACAAAACGTTGCAGGTACAGCAAGCAATTAGGAAAGCAAATGGCATGTTGGCCTTTATTGCAAGGGGGTTGGAGTACAAGAGTAAGGAAGTCTTACTACAGTTGTACAGGGCTTTAGTGAGAACTCACCTGGAGTACTGTGTACAGTTTTGGTCTCCTTATCTAAGGAAGGATATACTTGCCTTAGAGGCAGTGCAATGAAGGTTCACTTGATTAATTTCTGGGATGAGAGGGTTGTCCTATGAGGAGAGATTGAGTAGAATGGGCCTATACTCTCTGGAGTTTAGAAGAATGAGAGGTGATTTAATTGAAACATACAAGATTATGAGGGGGCTTGACAGGGAGATGCTGAGAGATTGTTTCTCCTGGCTGGAGAGTCGAGAACTGGTTGGCATAGTCTCAGGATAAGGGGTCGACCATTTAGGACTGAGGTGAGGAGGAATTTCTTCACTCAGAGGATCGTGAATATTTGGAATTCTCTACCCCAGAAGGCTGTGGACGCTCAGTCGTTGAGTATATTCAAGGCTGAGATCGATAGATTTTTGGAAACTAAGGGAATCAAGGGATAGTGGAGCAGGAAAGTGGAGTTGAGGTCGAAGATCAGCCCTGAACTGATTGAGGACCAATGAAGAAAGAGAGCAGCAGATTTTCATATCAACATATTGGGTAACAATGAGTTTATGAATTAATAATATTGCAGCAATGATGAATGGGAGGTGGTGGGTAAAGAATTAATGAAGGA
Source organism: Heptranchias perlo (assembly GCF_035084215.1). Lineage (NCBI taxonomy): Eukaryota > Metazoa > Chordata > Chondrichthyes > Hexanchiformes > Hexanchidae > Heptranchias > Heptranchias perlo. The sequence goes on along the minus strand of NC_090334.1, from coordinate 83,776,301 downwards.
AAGTGGCAGCAATAAAGAACAGAGAGTAATGATTGATGAATTAATAAATCAGGCTGTAAAGAAGATCGAGTAGTAATAAATTTATAAATTAATAAAGACATTGGGGACCAATGAAGAACAAGTATTAATGAAATCATAAATGAATAAATCGTGCAGAAGGGAAGATTGTGGAGCAATGATTTATAATTTAATAAAGACGTTGGGCAATAATGGGGGAATAAATAATTGATTAATTTAAAAAAAAATCATGGGCCATCGAAGATTCGGGAGGAATGAACTTGTAAATTAATAAACAGAAGCTAAAGCAGAACAGGGAGAGATCAATTTGTCAATGAATAAATGGAACAGCACTGAAGAATGGGGGGAATTAAATTATAAATTAATATTGAAAATTGTCTTGGGATATGGGCAGCAGTGAAAAGGCAGGAGTTGAATTCCTAGCCCCAGCTACCCAGAGGGCACTAAGACTGCAGTGTGTGACTGGAGTCACGTCTAGACCAGGCCAGATTCCCCTCCCTGAAGGACACTGGTGAATCAGTTTGGGTTTTTATGACAATCTAACACCTTTCGTGGTCACTTTCTGATGCAGCAACACAGAACAGGGCATGGTGAATTCATGAATTCATGAATCAGAGAGGAATGAAGTACAAGGGAGCGGTGCAATTATTAAATGGATAAAGTAACCAGACAGCAATGAAGAACAGGAGTAATGAGTTTATAAATTAATAAAGATATCAAATTGCAATAAAGAATGGAGAGTAACAATACTATACATTAATAAATTGGCCAGCAAAAAAATGGTATAAATTAATAATCAGATAGCAATAAAGGACGCAGTTATGATTTTATATATTGATAAAGAAATCAGGCAGCAATAAAGATGGTAAATTTTTTAATTAATGATTTGTCAGAAATGGAGGATGGAAAGTAATAAATTCATAAATTAATAAAGGAATTGGGTGGCAATTACAAATCAGGAGGAATGAAGCAGAAGAGGAAAGAGAGAGAAGCAAGAAAAGATGAGAGAGAGAATAACTGTAACATGGAGACATCTGGGAGAAGGGGAGAGAGTGGTCACACTCCCGGACAACACCACGGTAACGGTGAGAGAGTGGTCACACTCCCGGACAACACCACGGTAACGGTGAGAGAGTGGTCACACAAACCCGGACAACACCACGGTAATGGTGAGAGAGTGGTCACACAAACCCGGACAACACCACGGTAATGGTGAGAGAGTGGTCACACAAACCCGGACAACACCACGGTAATGGTGAGAGAGTGGCCACACTCCCGGACAACACCACGGTAACGGTGAGAGAGTGGTCACACAAACCCGGACAACACCACGGTAATGGTGAGAGAGTGGTCACACAAACCCGGACAACACCACGGTGAAGGTGAGAGAGTGGTCACACTCCCGGACAACACCACGGTAATGGTGAGAGAGTGGTCACACTCCCGGACAACACCACGGTAACGGTGAGAGAGTGGTCACACTCCCGGACAACACCACGGTGAAGGTGAGAGAGTGGTCACACTCCCGGACAACACCACGGTAACGGTGAGAGAGTGGTCACACTCCCAGACAACACCACGGTAACGGTGAGAGAGTGGTCACACTCCCAGACAACACCACGGTAACGGTGAGAGAGTGGCCACACTCCCAGACAACACCAGGGTAATGGTGAGAGAGTGGCCACACTCCCAGACAACACCACGGTAACGGTGAGAGAGTGGTCACACTCCCGGACAACACCACGGTAACGGTGAGAGAGTGGCCACACTCCCGGACAACACCACGGTAACGGTGAGAGAGTGGTCACACTCCCGGACAACACCACGGTAACGGTGAGAGAGTGGTCACACTCCCGGACAACACCACGGTAACGGTGAGAGAGTGGTCACACAAACCCGGACAACACCACGGTAACGGTGAGAGAGTGGTCACACTCCCGGACAACACCACGGTAATGGTGAGAGAGTGGCCACACTCCCAGACAACACCACGGTAATGGTGAGAGAGTGGCCACACTCCCGGACAACACCACGGTAACGGTGAGAGAGTGGTCACACTCCCAGACAACACCACGGTAATGGTGAGAGAGTGGTCACACTCCCAGACAACACCACGGTAATGGTGAGAGAGTGGTCACACTCCCAGACAACACCACGGTAATGGTGAGAGAGTGGTCACACTCCCAGACAACACCACGGTAATGGTGAGAGAGTGGTCACACTCCCGGACAACACCACGGTAACGGTGAGAGAGTGGTCACACTCCCGGACAACACCACGGTAACGGTGAGAGAGTGGCCACACTCCCAGACAACACCACGGTAATGGTGAGAGAGTGGTCACACTCCCGGACAACACCACGGTAACGGTGAGAGAGTGGCCACACTCCCGGACAACACCACGGTAATGGTGAGAGAGTGGCCACATTCCTGGACAACACCACGGTAATGGTGAGAGAGTGGCCACATTCCTGGACAACACCACGGTAATGGTGAGAGAGTGGTCACACTCCCGGACAACACCACGGTAACGGTGAGAGAGTGGCCACACTCCCGGACAACACCACGGTAACGGTGAGAGAGTGGTCACACTCCCGGACAACACCACGGTAATGGTGAGAGAGTGGTCACACTCCCGGACAACACCACGGTAACGGTGAGAGAGTGGTCACACACTCCCAGACAACACCACGGTAACGGTGAGAGAGTGGTCACACACTCCCAGACAACACCACGGTAACGGTGAGAGAGTGGTCACACTCCCGGACAACACCACGGTAACGGTGAGAGAGTGGCCACACTCCCGGACAACACCACGGTAATGGTGAGAGAGTGGCCACACTCCCAGACAACACCACGGTAACGGTGAGAGAGTGGTCACACTCCCGGACAACACCACGGTAATGGTGAGAGAGTGGCCACACTCCCAGACAACACCACGGTAACGGTGAGAGAGTGGCCACACTCCCAGACAACACCACGGTAACGGTGAGAGAGTGGCCACACTCCCAGACAACACCACGGTAACGGTGAGAGAGTGGCCACACTCCCGGACAACACCACGGTAATGGTGAGAGAGTGGCCACACTCCCAGACAACACCACGGTAACGGTGAGAGAGTGGCCACACTCCCGGACAACACCACGGTAATGGTGAGAGAGTGGCCACACTCCCAGACAACACCACGGTAACGGTGAGAGAGTGGCCACACTCCCAGACAACACCACGGTAACGGTGAGAGAGTGGTCACACACTCCCAGACAACACCACGGTAACGGTGAGAGAGTGGTCACACTCCCGGACAACACCACGGTAACGGTGAGAGAGTGGCCACACTCCCGGACAACACCACGGTAATGGTGAGAGAGTGGCCACACTCCCGGACAACACCACGGTAACGGTGAGAGAGTGGTCACACTCCCGGACAACACCACGGTAATGGTGAGAGAGTGGTCACACTCCCGGACAACACCACGGTAACGGTGAGAGAGTGGTCACACTCCCGGACAACACCACGGTAATGGTGAGAGAGTGGCCACATTCCTGGACAACACCACGGTAACGGTGAGAGAGTGGCCACACTCCCGGACAACACCACGGTAACGGTGAGAGAGTGGTCACACTCCCAGACAACACCACGGTAACGGTGAGAGAGTGGTCACACTCCCGGACAACACCACGGTAACGGTGAGAGAGTGGTCACACTCCCGGACAACACCACGGTAACGGTGAGAGAGTGGTCACACTCCCGGACAACACCACGGTAATGGTGAGAGAGTGGCCACACTCCCGGACAACACCACGGTAACGGTGAGAGAGTGGTCACACTCCCGGACAACACCACGGTAATGGTGAGAGAGTGGTCACACTCCCGGACAACACCACGGTAATGGTGAGAGAGTGGCCACACTCCCAGACAACACCACGGTAATGGTGAGAGAGTGGCCACACTCCCGGACAACACCACGGTAATGGTGAGAGAGTGGTCACACTCCCGGACAACACCACGGTAATGGTGAGAGAGTGGCCACACTCCCAGACAACACCACGGTAACGGTGAGAGAGTGGTCACACTCCCGGACAACACCACGGTAACGGTGAGAGAGTGGTCACACTCCCGGACAACACCACGGTAACGGTGAGAGAGTGGTCACACACTCCCAGACAACACCACGGTAACGGTGAGAGAGTGGTCACACACTCCCAGACAACACCACGGTAACGGTGAGAGAGTGGTCACACTCCCGGACAACACCACGGTAACGGTGAGAGAGTGGTCACACTCCCGGACAACACCACGGTAACGGTGAGAGAGTGGCCACACTCCCGGACAACACCACGGTGAAGGTGAGAGAGTGGTCACACACTCCCAGACAACACCACGGTAATGGTGAGAGAGTGGCCACACTCCCAGACAACACCACGGTAATGGTGAGAGAGTGGCCACACTCCCGGACAACACCACGGTAACGGTGAGAGAGTGGTCACACTCCCGGACAACACCACGGTAATGGTGAGAGAGTGGCCACACTCCCAGACAACACCACGGTAACGGTGAGAGAGTGGTCACACTCCCAGACAACACCACGGTAACGGTGAGAGAGTGGTCACACTCCCGGACAACACCACGGTAACGGTGAGAGAGTGGCCACACTCCCGGACAACACCACGGTAACGGTGAGAGAGTGGTCACACTCCCGGACAACACCACGGTAACGGTGAGAGAGTGGTCACACTCCCGGACAACACCACGGTAACGGTGAGAGAGTGGTCACACTCCCAGACAACACCACGGTAATGGTGAGAGAGTGGTCACACACTCCCGGACAACACCACGGTAATGGTGAGAGAGTGGTCACACACTCCCGGACAACACCACGGTAACGGTGAGAGAGTGGTCACACTCCCAGACAACACCACGGTAATGGTGAGAGAGTGGCCACACTCCCAGACAACACCACGGTAATGGTGAGAGAGTGGTCACACTCCCAGACAACACCACGGTAACGGTGAGAGAGTGGTCACACTCCCAGACAACACCACGGTAACGGTGAGAGAGTGGTCACACACTCCCAGACAACACCACGGTGAAACGACGCGTTTTATACAAGTCCAATTTTGTAACGAAGTTATGCTTTGTTCTGAAGCAAAATTCTATGACGAGGCTGTCCGAGCGAGTGAGTGGGCGGGGACTACTAAATTATATGTATTGACTAGTTAGCTATTAAAGTGCTGCAGCTGTTTAACTAACCAGGCTGGTTTGACTGACAAGCTTAGCCATCAATGTGCAGACAATGAAAGGTGAGGCTCCCCACAGCAGAAATCGACAGCAGTTCCTCCGCATAAAGCAGGAGCGCGGGCAGCACTGGGTCTGAACAGCCATTGTTTCCGTATCTTCACTCTCTTCCCTTGGAGAACAGTGTGAAGCAGTGGGAGGATTCGCCGGATGATTTACAGTCTGACAGGTGTTGGCGTGAACACTCCGTCCATGCCCGTAACTACGGGTGGGGGTTAGTCCTGTACGGCAGGAGGATTGTATGGGCTCCTACAACCCATATGATGGGGGGGTGGGGCCGCCCACACCCTCCGGGGTCAAGTATCCCGCTGGATGTTCCCAGTATTCAGAGCCGGAGCCGGGAATGTCTGGAGTGGGGTCCGAACGCTGCACCTTCTGATCCAGACTTGGGAATGCTACCACCAAACCAAAGGCTCGTCCCAGGGCTAACCAAAAGACAGAGGATTGGGGGTGGAAGGACAGTCTGTGGGTCCCAATGGTCCCGGTGCTGCTCAGGGTTGGGCAGGAGAGGTGGTTGTTGTTTGTCAAAGCCACCAGGCCAGTGTTAAATAGTGAAGATTTGGGGATGGATGAATATTTTGGAATTTTCCAGTTCATCTCTGGGGGAGTCCGGAAGTATTTATTCAAAACATTCCCTCAGCAGGTAAAATGAGTGAGTCCATGATAGGGCAGAGTGTACATGGGTAGAGTCCATGATAGGGGAGAGTGTACATGGGTAGAGTCCATGATAGAGCAGAGTGTACATGGGTAGAGTCCATGATAGGGGAGAGTGTACATGGGTAGAGTCCATGATAGAGCAGAGTGTACATGGGTAGAGTCCATGATAGGGGAGAGCGTACATGGGTAGAGTCCATGATAGGGCAGAGTGTACATGGGTAGAGTCCATGATAGGGGAGAGCGTACATGGGTAGAGTCCATGATAGGGCAGAGTGTACATGGGTAGAGTCCATGATAGAGCAGAGTGTGCATGGGTAGAGTCCATGATAGGGGAGAGTGTACATGGGTAGAGTCCATGATAGGGCAGAGTGTACATGGGTAGAGTCCATGATAGAGCAGAGTGTACATGGGTAGAGTCCATGATAGGGCAGAGTGTACATGGGTAGAGTCCATGATAGAGCAGAGTGTACATGGGTAGAGTCCATGATAGGGGAGAGTGTACATGGGTAGAGTCCATGATAGAGCAGAGTGTACATGGGTAGAGTCCATGATAGGGGAGAGCGTACATGGTTAGAGTCCATGATAGGGCAGAGTCTAAATGGGTAGAGTCCATGATAGGGGAGAGCGTACATGGGTAGAGTCCATGATAGGGCAGAGTGTACATGGGTAGAGTCCATGATAGAGCAGAGTGTACATGGGTAGAGTCCATGATAGCGGAGAGTGTACATGGGTAGAGTCCATGATAGGGGAGAGTGTACATGGGTAGAGTCCATGATAGGGCAGAGTGTACATGGGTAGAGTCCATGATAGGGGAGAGCGTACATGGGTAGAGTCCATGATAGGGGAGAGTGTACATGGGTAGAGTCCATGATAGGGGAGAGCGTACATGGGTAGAGTCCATGATAGGGGAGAGTGTACATGGGTAGAGTCCATGATAGGGGAGAGTGTACATGGGTAGAGTCCATGATAGGGCAGAGTGTACATGGGTAGAGTCCATGAGAGGGTAGATTGTATATGGGCCGTGGGAGGGCAGTAAATGAGAGGGTAGATTGTACATGGGCTGGGGGAGGGCAGTAATTGAGAGGGTAGATTGTATATGGGCTGTGGGAGGGCAGTAATTGAGAGGGTAGATTGTATATGGGCCGTGGGAGGGCAGTAAATGATAGGGCAGAGTGTACATGGGTAGAGTCCATGAGAGGGTAGATTGTACATGGGCTGTGGGAGAGCAGTAAATGAGAGGGTAGATTGTACATGGGCCGTGGGAGGGCAGTAAATGAGAGGGTAGATTGTACATGGGCTGTGGGAGGGCAGTAAATGAGAGGGTAGATTGTACATGGGTTTTGGAAATAGTGAGTTTCATGGGCCAATTGACTGTTTCTGGTTCCACATGTTTAGAAAGTGCAGCTTTGTGAACTCTTTAATAACTCGATGAGGTTCGTTTGGTATCCAGACTGTAGAAATGGCAACACACCGACTACCTGTCGCCCGGACAACACTTTCACCTTGAGTGAGCCCAGATATCAGGTCAGCGAGCAGGTCATATCAAATGTGGCTGCTCAATCACTAGGACATCATCCCTCAACCAACATCACTAAAACAGATTATCTGGCCATTATCTCATTGCTGTTTGTGGGATCTTGCTGTGCGCAAAAATGGCTGCCGCGTTTCCTACATTACAGCAGTGACTACACTTCAAACAGTACCTCATTGGCTGTAAAGTGTTTTGGGATGTTCAGAGGTGGTGCAAGGCGCTGGAGAAATGCACGTTTCTTTCTTACTTTCTCCCGACTGCAACAGTGTGAATCTGGTCAGGAGCGGGGTTTCAACACCAACTGAAGACAGTATTGACAATGTTCCTGAATCATCGGAACATAGCAACAGGAGGAGGCCATTCAGCCCCTCGAGCCTGATTCAATTCATTCATTCAATGAGATCATGGCTGATCTGTGACCTAACTCCATATACCCGCCTTAGCCCCATATCCCTTAATACCTGTGGTTAACAAAAAATCTATCAATCTCTGATTTAAAATTAACAATTGAACTGGCATCAACTGCTGTTTGCGGAAGAGAGTTCCAAACTTCTACCACCCTTTGTGTGTAGAAATGTTTTCTAATCTCACTCCTGAAAGTCCTGGCTCTAATTTTTAGGCTATGTCCCCCAGTCCTAGACTCCCCAATCAGCGGAAATAGTTTCTCTCTATCTACCCTATCAGTGTCCCTTAATATCGTGAAAACTTCAATCAAATCACCCCTTAATCTTCTAAATTCTAGGGAATACAACCCTCGTTTGTGTAATTGCTCCTCGTAATTTAACCCTTGAAGTCCGGGTATCATTCTAGTAAATCTACGCTGCACTCCCTCCAAGGCCAATGTGTCCTTCCTAAGGTGCGGTGCCCAGAACTGCTCACAGTTCTCCAGGTGCGGTCTAACCAGGGTTTTGTATAACTGCAGCATGACTAATCAATAGTGTTAGCGCTGTGCGTTCTCTGAACTCGGTCAGGACCTCTTACTACAGAGGACGCAAGAGTCTATCAACCCATCCATCAAATGACAAATATCTTCCATTTAGTCCTGTGCGCCTTATTCGCAGAAGGTTTCCTAGAAACCAGTAGGTTTTCCACCTCGACTGCTACCTGCTCCCCTTTCAATCGCTAAGCTGGGAAAAAGCCTGCAGTATTTAGACCAAGAATGTGCCTCTCCATTTGAGACAACAGCTCCCTCCTGTGGGTAAGGGAGCCCAATTCGTTGCTGGATGTAACGGGTCATCAAAGACAATTTTCCGTTCTCAACTTTGGCAATGAGAGGGAACGGCTACAGGAGTCTGCACTGTCAGGAGGATGACAAGACTACGAGCGGCCATCCTATCTCATCCCTCACTGGAGAAGAACTTTGGGGTAGGTTGGGTCCTTACGAATTGTAAACGAGAAAAAATCTGGAGCAAAAACGGAATCTTCCCCAAGGTCCATTCAGGTGGGTACACGCAGGGATCGGACTGCCTACAACGGCCAGACAATCTGCGTTGTCCATTCAGGTGGGTACACGCAGGGATCGGACTGCCTACAACGGCCAGACAATCTGCGTTGTCCATTGCAGCGGAGGTTCATACCGGTCACATCAGGCGGTCTGCGGAAAGTCTAAGCTTTAATGGATCAAGGTGGAATTTTCTTGTTTGATTCAGCTGCCTCTGCTGCTCCCCTCCCTTCCCCTCGCCCACCAAACCAAACTTCCCCTAAGGTTCCCCCCTGCCCTAGCCCTGAACTTGTATCTTTCTCTGGTTTCTCTTCTATTTCCCCTCGTGCGCTCTCCGAGCTCATCTTGACCATGAGACCCACCTCCTGCTCCCTCGACCCTATTCCCACCAAACTGATGACCACCCAACTTCCCTTCCTGGCCCCCATGTTAGCTGATATTGTTAATGGTTCCCTCTCCTCGGGTACTGTCCCCCTCCCCTTCAAATCTGCCCTCATCACCCCCCTCCTCAATAACCCACCCTTGACCCCTCTGTCCTTGGAAACACCGCCCCATCTCCAACCTCACTTTCCCCTCCAAAGTCCTCGGATGTGTCGTCCCCTCACAAATCCGTGCCCATCTTTCCTGCAACTCCATGTTTGAATCCCTCCAATCAGATTTCCGCCCCTGCCACAGTACTGAATCAGCCCTTATCAAAGTCACAAATGACATCCTATGTGACCTGTGTCCGTGGTGAACTCTCCCTCCTCATCCTTCTCCACCTGTCTGCAGCCTTTGACATGTTTGACCACACCATCCTCCTCCAACCCCTCTCCTCCGTCGTCCAGCTGGGTGGGACTGCCCTCGCCTGGTTCCAATCTTATCTATCCAGAGAATCTCCTACAATGGCTTCTCTTCCCACTCCCGCACCATTACCTCTGGAGTCCCCCAAGGATCTATCCTCGGCCCCCTCCTATTTCTCATCTACATGCTGCCCCTCGGCGACATCATCCGAAAACACAACGTCAGATTCCACACGTACGCTGACGACACCCGGCTCTATCTCACCACCACCTCCCTCGACCCCTCCACTGTCTCTGATTTGTCACACTGCTTGTCCGACATCCAGTACTGGATGAGCAAAAATTTCTTTCGACTAAATATTGGGAAGACCGAAGCCATTGTCTCTGGTCCGCGCCACAAACTCCGTTCCTTGGTCCCCGACTCCATCCCCATCCGCATCCCTCTCCTTGGCCACTGTCTGAGGCTGAACCAGACCGATCGTAACCTTGGCATCCTAATTGACCCTGAGATGAGCTTCTGACCCCATATCCGCTCCATCACCAAGACCGCCTACTCCCACCTCTGTAACATCACCCGTCTCCGCCCCTGTCTCAGCTGCTGAAACCCTCATCCATGCCTTTGTTACCTCCAGACTCGATTATTCCAATGCTCTCCTGGCCGGTCTCCCATGTTCCACCCTCCATCCAAAACTCTGCTGCCCGTATCCTAACTCGCACCAAGTCCTGTTCACCCATCACCCCTGTGCTCACTGACCTACACTGACGTTCCTTAAAACCTACCTCTTTAACCAAACTTTTGGTCGCCTGTCCAAATATCTCATGTGGCTCGGTGTCAAATTTTGTTTGTAAATCGCTCCTGTGAAGCGCCTTGGGATGTTTTACTACGTTAAAGGCGCTATATAAATGCAAATTGTTGTTTTTGTTGATGATTCATGCAATTTTAACACATACACGAACAATCTACTCCACCGCCTACAAAATAATCCACAACATACAACAAACCCTTAAACGCACAATCGACGCTACACCGTCCGACCCACTCCCCACCGTCAGACCCACTCCCCGCCGTCCGACCCACTCCCCACCGTCCGACCCACTCCCCACCGTCCGACCCACTCCCCACCGTCCGACCCACTCCCCGCCGTCCGACCCACTCCCCACCGTCCGACCCACTCCCCACCGTCCGACCCACTCCCCGCCGTCCGACCCACTCCCCACCGTCCGACCCACTCCCCGCCGTCCGACCCACTCCGCACCGTCCGACCCACTCCCCGCCGTCCGACCCACTCCCCGCCGTCAGACCCACTCCCCGCCGTCAGACCCACTCCCCGCCGTCCGACCCACTCCCCGCCGTCCGACCCACTCCCCACCGTCCGACCCACTCCCCACCGTCCGACCCACTCCCCGCCGTCCGACCCACTCCCCACCGTCCGACCCACTCCCCACCGTCCGACCCACTCCCCACCGTCCGACCCACTCCACACCGTCCGACCCACTCCCCACCGTCAGACCCACTCCGCACCGTCAGACCCACTCCGCACCGTCCGACCCACTCCCCGCCGTCAGACCCACTCCGCACCGTCCGACCCACTCCCCGCCGTCCGACCCACTCCCCGCCGTCCGACCCACTCCCCACCGTCAGACCCACTCCCCGCCGTCCGACCCACTCCCCGCCGTCAGACCCACTCCCCACCGTCAGACCCACTCCCCACCGTCAGACCCACTCCCCGCCGTCCGACCCACTCCCCACCGTCCACTCCCCGCCGTCCGACCCACTCCCCACCGTCCGACCCACTCCACACCGTCCGACCCACTCCCCACCGTCCGACCCACTCCCCGCCGTCCACTCCCCGCCGTCCGACCCACTCCCCACCGTCCGACCCACTCCCCACCGTCAGACCCACTCCCCGCCGTCCACTCCCCGCCGTCCGACCCACTCCCCACCGTCCGACCCACTCCCCACCGTCAGACCCACTCCCCACCGTCCGACCCACTCCCCGCCGTCCGACCCACTCCCCGCCGTCCGACCCACTCCCCACCGTCCGACCCACTCCCCACCGTCAGACCCACTCCCCGCCATCCGACCCACTCCCCACCGTCAGACCCACTCCCCACCGTCCGACCCACTCCCCACCGTCCCATCTACTCTACACCGTCCGACCCACTCCCCACCGTCCGACCCACTCCCCGCCGTCCGACCCACTCCCCGCCGTCCGACCCACTCCCCGCCGTCCGACCCACTCCCCACCGTCCGACCCACTCCCCACCGTCCGACCCACTCCCCACCGTCAGACCCACTCCCCGCCGTCCGACCCACTCCCCACCGTCCGACCCACTCCCCACCGTCCGACCCACTCCCCACCGTCCGACCCACTCCCCGCCGTCCGACCCACTCCCCACCGTCCCATCTACTCTACACCGTCCGACCCACTCCCCACCGTCCGACCCACTCCCCGCCGTCAGACCCACTCCCCGCCGTCCGACCCACTCCCCACCGTCCCATCTACTCTACACCGTCCGACCCACTCCCCGCCATCCGACCCACTCCCCACCGTCAGACCCACTCCCCACCGTCAGACCCACTCCCCACCGTCCGACCCACTCCCCACCGTCAGACCCACTCCCCGCCATCCGACCCACTCCCCACCGTCCGACCCACTCCCCACCGTCAGACCCACTCCCCACCGTCAGACCCACTCCCCGCCATCCGACCCACTCCCCACCGTCAGACCCACTCCCCACCGTCCGACCCACTCCCCACCGTCAGACCCACTCCCCGCCATCCGACCCACTCCCCACCGTCAGACCCACTCCCCGCCGTCCGACCCACTCCCCGCCATCCGACCCACTCCCCGCCGTCCGACCCACTCCCCACCGTCAGACCCACTCCACACCGTCCGACCCACTCCCCACCGTCAGACCCACTCCCCGCCATCCGACCCACTCCCCGCCGTCCGACCCACTCCCCACCGTCAGACCCACTCCACACCGTCCGACCCACTCCCCACCGTCCGACCCACTCCCCACCGTCAGACCCACTCCCCGCCGTCAGACCCACTCCCCGCCATCCGACCCACTCCCCGCCGTCCGACCCACTCCCCACCGTCAGACCCACTCCACACCGTCCGACCCACTCCCCGCCGTCCGACCCACTCCCCGCCGTCCGACCCACTCCCCGCCGTCCGACCCACTCCCCACCGTCAGACCCACTCCCCACCGTCCGACCCACTCCCCGCCGTCCGACCCACTCCCCACCGTCCGACCCACTCCCCACCGTCCGACCCACTCCCCACCGTCCGACCCACTCCCCACCGTCCGACCCACTCCACACCGTCCGACCCACTCCCCACCGTCCGACCCACTCCCCACCGTCAGACCCACTCCCCACCGTCAGACCCACTCCCCACCGTCCAATCTACTCTACACCGTCCGACCCACTCCCCACCGTCCGACCCACTCCCCACCGTCCGACCCACTCCACACCGTCAGACCCACTCCCCACCGTCCGACCCACTCCCCACCGTCCGACCCACTCCCCACCGTCCGACCCACTCCCCGCCGTCCGACCCACTCCCCACCGTCCGACCCACTCCACACCGTCAGACCCACTCCCCACCGTCCGACCCACTCCCCACCGTCCGACCCACTCCCCACCGTCCGACCCACTCCCCACCGTCCAATCTACTCTACACCGTCCGACCCACTCCCCACCGTCCGACCCACTCCCCACCGTCCGACCCACTCCCCACCGTCCAATCTACTCTACACCGTCCGACCCACTCCACACCGTCAGACCCACTCCCCACCGTCCGACCCACTCCACACCGTCAGACCCACTCCCCACCGTCCGACCCACTCCCCACCGTCCGACCCACTCCCCACCGTCCGACCCACTCCCCACCGTCCGACCCACTCCACACCGTCAGACCCACTCCGCACCGTCAGACCCACTCCCCACCGTCCGACCCACTCCCCGCCGTCCGACCCACTCCCCCGCCGTCCGACCCACTCCCCACCGTCCGACCCACTCTCACAAGGAAAAGCTACTTTACCACCTAAAATCTACTCTACCACGTCCAATCTATGCGATCACGTACAATCTAGACTCCGTACAATCTACTCCACCACATACAATCTACTCCACCACGTACAATCTATTCTACCATGTACAATCATAGAAACATAGAAAATAGGAGCAAGAGTAGGCCATTCGGCCCTTCGGGCCTGCTCCGCCATTCAAAATGATCATGGCTGATCATCAAACTCAATACCCTGTTCCCGCTTTTTCCCATATCCCTTGATCCCTTTAGCATTAAGAAATATATCGATCTCATTCTTGAGCACATCTAATGACTTGGCCTCCACTGCCTTCTGTGGTAGAGAATTCCACAGGTTCACCACCCTCTGAGTGAAGAAATTTCTCCTCATCTCGGTTCTAAATGGCATATCCCATATCCTGAGACTGTGACCCCTGGTTCTGGACTCCCCAGCCATCGGGAACATCCTCCCTGCATCTAGTCTGTCTAGTCCTGTTAGAATTTTATATGTTTCGATGAGATCACCTCTCATTCTTCTAAACTCTAGTGAATATAGGCCGAGTCGACCCAATCTCTCCTCATACGTCAGTCCTGCCATCCCAGGAATCAGTCTGGTAAACCTTCGTCGCACTCCCTCCATGGCAAGGACATCCTTCCTCAGATAAGGAGACCAAAACTGCACACAATACTCCAGATGTGGTCTCACCAAGGCCCTGCATAACTGCAGTAAGACATCCCTGCTCCTGTACTCAAATCCTCTTGCAATGAACGCCAACATACCATTCGCCTTCCTAACTGCTTGCTGCACCTGAATGCTCGCTTTCAGCGACTGGTGTACAAGGACACCCAGGTCTCGTTGCACCTCCCCTTTTCCCAATCTATCACCATTCAGATAATAATCTGCCTTTCTGTTTTTACAACCAAAGTGGATAACCTCACATTTATCCACGTTATACTGCATCTGCCATGTTCTTGCCCACTCACCCAACGTGTCAAAATCACATTGGAGCCTCTTTGCATCCACCTCAAAGCTCGCATCCAAATCATTGATATATATTGCCACTTACAACCTATTATATCACCATCGACTCCACCACGTACAAACTACTCCAACACGTACAAACTACTCGACCACGTACAATCTACTCGACCACGTACAATCTACTCCACCACGTACAATCTACTCCACCACGTACAATCTACTCCACCACGTACAATCTACTCGACCACGTACAATCTACTCGACCACGTACAATCTACTCCACCACGTACAATCTACTCCACCACGTACAATCTACTCCACCACGTACAATCTACTCCACAACGTACAATCGACTCCACAACGTACAATCTACTCCACCACGTACAATCTACTCCACAACGTACAATCTACTCCACCACGTACAATCTACCTGACCACGTACAATCTACCTGACTACGTACAAACTACTGCACCACGTACAATCTACTCCACAACGTGCAATCTACTCCACCACGTACAAACTACTCCACCACGTACAATCTACCCTACCACGTACAATCTACCTGACCACGTACAAACTACTGCACCACGTACAATCTACTCCAACGCGTACAATCTACTCCACCACGTACAATCTACCTGACCACGTACAAACTACTGCACCACGTACAATCTACTCCACCACGTACAATCTACTCCACAACGTACAATCTACTCCACCACGTACAATCTACTCCACTACGTACAATCTACTCCACCGCGTACAATCTACTCCACAACGTACAATCTACTCCACTACGTACAATCTACTCCACCGCGTACAATCTACTCCACAACGTACAATCTACTCCACCACGTACAATCTACTCCACCGCGTACAATCTACTCCACAACGTACAATCTACTCCACCGCGTACAATCTACACGACCACGTACAATCTACTCCACCACGTACAATCTACTCCAACACGTACAATCTACTCCACCACGTACAATCTACTCCACAACGTACAATCTACTCCACCACGTACAATCTACTCCACCACGTACAATCTACTCCACCACGTACAATCTACTCCACCACGTACAATCTACTCCACCACGTACAATCTACTCCAACACGTACAAACTACTCTACCACGTACAATCTACTCCACCACGTACAATCTACTCCAACACGTACAAACTACTCTACCACGTACAATCTACTCCACCACGTACAATCTACTCCACCACGTACAATCTACTCCACAACGTACAATCTACTCCACCACGTACAATCTACTCCACCACGTACAATCTACTCCACCACGTACAATCTACTCCAACACGTACAAACTACTCTACCACGTACAATCTACTCCACCACGTACAATCTACTCCAACACGTACAAACTACTCTACCACGTACAATCTACTCCACCACGTACAATCTACTCCACCACGTACAATCTACTCCACAACGTACAATCTACTCCACCACGTACAATCTACTCCACCACGTACAATCTACACGACCACGTACAATCTACTCCACCACGTACAATCTACTCCACCACGTACAATCTACTCCACCACGTACAATCTACTCCACCACGTACAATCTACTCCAACACGTACAATCTACTCCACCACGTACAATCTACTCCACCACGTACAATCTACTCCACCACGTACAATCTACTCCACCACGTACAATCTACACGACCACGTACAATCTACTCCACCACGTACAATCTACTCCACCACGTACAATCTACTCCACCACGTACAATCTACTCCACCACGTACAATCTACTCCACCACGTACAATCTACTCCAACGCGTACAATCTACTCCACCACGTACAATCTACTCCACCACGTACAATCTACACGACCACGTACAATCTACTCCACCACGTACAATCTACTCCACCACGTACAATCTACTCCACCACGTACAATCTACTCCACCACGTACAATCTACTCCAACGCGTACAATCTACTCCACCACGTACAATCTACCTGACCACGTACAAACTACTGCACCACGTACAATCTACTCCAACACGCACAATCTACTCCACAACGTACAATCTACTCCACCACGTACAATCTACTCCACTACGTACAATCTACTCCACCGCGTACAATCTACTCCACAACGTACAATCTACTCCACTACGTACAATCTACTCCACCGCGTACAATCTACTCCACAACGTACAATCTACTCCACCACGTACAATCTACTCCACCGCGTACAATCTACTCCACAACGTACAATCTACTCCACCACGTACAATCTACTCCACCATGTACAATCTACTCCACCACGTACAATCTACTCGACCGCGTACAATCTACTCCACCACGTACAATCTACTCCAACACGTACAATCTACTCCACCACGTACAATCTACTCCACAACGTACAATCTACTCCACCACGTACAATCTACTCCACCACGTACAATCTACTCCACCACGTACAATCTACTCCAACACGTACAATCTACTCCAACACGTAGAAACTACTCTACCACGTACAATCTACTCCACCACGTACAATCTACTCCAACACGTACAAACTACTCTACCACGTACAATCTGCTCCACCACGTACAATCTACTCCACAACGTACAATCTACTCCACCACGTACAATCTACTCCACCACGTAAAATCTACACGACCACGTACAATCTACTCCACCACGTACAATCTACTCCACCACGTACAATCTACTCCAACACGTACAATCTACTCCACCACGTACAATCTACTCCAACACGTACAATCTACTCCACAACGTACAATCTACTCCACCACGTACAATCTACTCCAACACGTACAATCTACTCCACCACGTACAATCTACTCCAACACGTACAATCTACTCCACCACGTACAATCTACTCCAACACGTACAATCTACTCCACCACGTACAATCTACTCCACCACGTACAATCTACTCCACAACGTACAATCTACTCCACCACGTACAATCTACTCCACCACGTACAATCTGCTCCACCACGTACAATCTACTCCACCACGTACAATCTACACGACCACGTACAATCTACTCCACCACGTACAATCTACTCCACCACGTACAATCCACTCCACCACGTACAATCCACTCCACCACGTACAATCCACTCCACAACGTACAATCTACTCCACAACGTACAATCTACACCACCACGTACAATCTACTCCACCACGTACAATCTACTCCACCACGTACAATCCACTCCACCACGTACAATCTACTCCACCACGTACAATCGACTCCACCACGTACAATCTACTCCACCACGTACAATCTACACGACCACGTACAATCTACTCCACCACGTACAATCTACTCCACCACGTACAATCTACTCCACCACGTACAATCTACTCCACCACGTACAATCTACTCCACAACGTACAATCTACTCCACCACGTACAATCTACTCCACCACGTACAATCTACTCCACCACGTACAATCTACACGACCATGTACAATCTACTCCACCGCGTACAATCTACTCCACAACGTACAATCTACTCCACCACGTACAATCTACTCCACCACGTACAATCCACTCCACCACGTACAATCTAATCCACCACGTACAATCCACTCCACCACGTACAATCTGCTCCACCACGTACAATCTACTCCAACACGTACAATCTACTCCACCACGTACAATCTACTCCACCACGTACAATCCACTCCAACACGTACAATCTACTCCACCACGTACAATCCACTCCACCACGTACAATCCACTCCAACACGTACAATCCACTCCACCACGTACAATCTACTCCACCACGTACAATCCACTCCAACACGTACAATCTACTCCACCACGTACAATCCACTCCACCACGTACAATCTACTCCAACACGTACAATCTACTCCACCACGTACAATCTACTCCACCACGTACAATCCACTCCAACACGTACAATCTACTCCACCACGTACAATCTACTCCACCACGTACAATCCACTCCAACACGTACAATCTACTCCACCACGTACAATCTACTCCACCACGTACAATCCACTCCAACACGTACAATCTACTCCACAACGTACAATCTACTCCACCACGTACAATCCACTCCAACACGTAAAATCTACTCCACCGCGTACAATCTACTCCACAACGTACAATCTACTCCACCACGTACAATCCACTCCACCACGTACAATCTGCTCCACCACGTACAATCTACTCCACAACGTACAATCTACTCCACAACGTACAATCCACTCCACCACGTACAATCTACTCCACAACGTACAATCTACTCCACAACGTACAATCCACTCCACCACGTACAATCTACTCCACCACGTACAATCTACTCCACCACGTACAATCTACTCCACCACGTACAATCTACTCCACCACGTACAATCCACTCCACCACGTACAATCTACTCCACCACGTACAATCTACTCCACCACGTACAATCTACTCCACAACGTACAATCTACTCCACAACGTACAATCCACTCCACCGCGTACAATCTACTCCACAACGTACAATCTACTCCAACACGTACAATCTACTCCACCACGTACAATCCACTCCACCACGTACAATCCACTCCACCGCGTACAATCTACTCCACCGCGTACAATCTACTCCACCGCGTACAATCTACTCCACCGCGTACAATCTACTCCACCGCGTACAATCTACTCCACCGCGTACAATCTACTCCACCGCGTACAATCTACTCCACCACGTACAATCTACTCCACCACGTACAATCTACTCCACCACGTACAATCTACTCCACCACGTACAATCTACTCCACCACGTACAATCTACTCCACCACGTACAATCTACTCCACCACGTACAATCTACTCCACCACGTACAATCTACTCCAACACGTACAATCTAATCCACCACGTACAATCTACTCCACCACGTACAATCGACTCCACCACGTACAATCTACTCCACAACGTACAATCTACTCCACCACGTACAATCTACTCCACCGCGTACAATCTACTCCACAACGTACAATCTAATCCACCACGTACAATCTACTCCACCACGTACAATCTACTCCACCGCGTACAATCTACTCCACCACGTACAATCTACTCCACCACGTACAATCTACTCCACCACGTACAATCTACTCCACCACGTACAATCTACTCCAACACGTACAATCTAATCCACCACGTACAATCTACTCCACCACGTACAATCGACTCCACCACGTACAATCTACTCCACCACGTACAATCTACTCCACCACGTACAATCTACTCCACCACGTACAATCTACTCCACCACGTACAATCTACTCTACCACGTACAATCTACTCCACAACGTACAATCTACTCCAACACGTACAATCTACTCCACCACGTACAATCTACTCCACCACGTACAATCTACTCCACTACGTACAATCTATTCCACCACGTACAATCTACTCCACCACGTACAAACGACTCGACCACGTACAATCTATTCCACCACGTACAATCTACTCCACCACGTACAAACGACTCGACCACGTACAATCTACTCCAACACGCACAATCTACTCCACCACGTACAATCTACTCCACCACGTACAATCCACTCCACCGCGTACAATCTACTCCACCACGTACAATCTACTCCACAACGTACAATCTACTCCACAACGTACAATCCACTCCACCGCGTACAATCTACTCCACAACGTACAATCTACTCCACCACGTACAATCTACTCCACCACGTACAATCTACTCCACAACGTACAATCTACTCCACAACGTACAATCCACTCCACCGCGTACAATCTACTCCAACACGTACAATCTACTCCACCACGTACAATCTACTCCACCACGTACAATCTACTCCACCACGTACAATCTACTCCACAACGTACAATCTACTCCACAACGTACAATCCACTCCACCGCGTACAATCTACTCCACAACGTACAATCTACTCCACCACGTACAATCTACTCCACCACGTACAATCCACTCCACCACGTACAATCCACTCCACCACGTACAATCTACTCCACCACGTACAATCTAATCCACCACGTACAATCTACTCCACCACGTACAATCTACTCCACCACGTACAATCTACTCCACCACGTACAATCTACTCCACCACGTACAATCTACTCCAACACGTACAATCTACTCCACCACGTACAATCTACTCTACCACGTACAATCTACTCCACCACGTACAATCTACTCCACCACGTACAATCTACTCCACAACGTACAATCTACTCCACCACGTACAATCTACTCCAACACGTACAATCTACTCCACCACGTACAATCTACTCCACCACGTACAAACGACTCGACCACGTACAATCTACTCCACCACGTACAATCTACTCCACCACGTACAATCTACTCCACCACGTACAATCTACTCCACCACGTACAATCTACTCCACCGCGTACAATCTACTCCACCGCGTACAATCTACTCCACCTCGTACAATCTACTCCACCGCGTACAATCTACTCCACCGCGTACAATCTACTCCACCTCGTACAATCTACTCCACCACGTACAATCTACTCCACCGCGTACAATCTACTCCACCGCGTACAATCTACTCCACCACGTACAATCTACTCCACCGCGTACAATCTACTCCACCGCGTACAATCTACTCCACCACGTACAATCTACTCCACCGCGTACAATCTACTCCACCGCGTACAATCTACTCCACCACGTACAATCTACTCCACAACGTACAATCTACTCCACCACGTACAATCTACTCCACCACGTACAAACGACTCGACCACGTACAATCTACTCCAACACGCACAATCTACTCCACCACGTACAATCTACTCCAACACGTACAATCTACTCCACAACGTACAATCTACTCCACAACGTACAATCCACTCCACCGCGTACAATCTACTCCACAACGTACAATCTACTCCAACACGTACAATCTACTCCACCACGTACAATCCACTCCACCACGTACAATCCACTCCACCACGTACAATCTACTCCACCGCGTACAATCTACTCCACCGCGTACAATCTACTCCACCGCGTACAATCTACTCCACCGCGTACAATCTACTCCACCGCGTACAATCTACTCCACCGCGTACAATCTACTCCACCGCGTACAATCTACTCCACCACGTACAATCTACTCCACCGCGTACAATCTACTCCACCACGTACAATCTACTCCACCACGTACAATCTACTCCACCACGTACAATCTACTCCACCACGTACAATCTACTCCACCACGTACAATCTACTCCACCACGTACAATCTACTCCACCACGTACAATCTACTCCAACACGTACAATCTAATCCACCACGTACAATCTACTCTACCACGTACAATCTACTCCACCACGTACAATCTACTCCACCACGTACAATCTACTCCACCACGTACAATCTACTCCAACACGTACAATCTACTCCACCACGTACAATCTACTCCACCACGTACAATCTATTCCACCACGTACAATCTACTCCACCACGTACAAACGACTCGACCACGTACAATCTACTCCAACACGCACAATCTACTCCACCACGTACAATCTACTCCACCACGTACAATCCACTCCACCGCGTACAATCTACTCCACCACGTACAATCTACTCCACAACGTACAATCTACTCCACAACGTACAATCCACTCCACCGCGTACAATCTACTCCACAACGTACAATCTACTCCACCACGTACAATCTACTCCACCACGTACAATCTACTCCACAACGTACAATCTACTCCACAACGTACAATCCACTCCACCGCGTACAATCTACTCCACAACGTACAATCTACTCCAACACGTACAATCTACTCCACCACGTACAATCTACTCCACCACGTACAATCTACTCCACCACGTACAATCTACTCCACCACGTACAATCTACTCCACCACGTACAATCTACTCCACAACGTACAATCCACTCCACCGCGTACAATCTACTCCACAACGTACAATCTACTCCACCACGTACAATCTACTCCACCACGTACAATCCACTCCACCACGTACAATCCACTCCACCACGTACAATCTACTCCACAACGTACAATCTACTCCACAACGTACAATCCACTCCACCGCGTACAATCTACTCCACAACGTACAATCTACTCCAACACGTACAATCTACTCCACAACGTACAATCTACTCCACCACGTACAATCTACTCCACCACGTACAATCCACTCCACCACGTACAATCTACTCCACCACGTACAATCTACTCCACCACGTACAATCTACTCCACAACGTACAATCTACTCCACAACGTACAATCCACTCCACCGCGTACAATCTACTCCACAACGTACAATCTACTCCAACACGTACAATCTACTCCACCACGTACAATCTACTCCACCACGTACAATCTACTCCACCACGTACAATCTACTCCACAACGTACAATCTACTCCACAACGTACAATCCACTCCACCGCGTACAATCTACTCCACAACGTACAATCTACTCCACCACGTACAATCTACTCCACCACGTACAATCCACTCCACCACGTACAATCTACTCCACCACGTACAATCTACTCCACATCGTACAATCTAATCCACCACGTACAATCTACTCCACCACGTACAATCTACTCCACCACGTACAATCTACTCCACCACGTACAATCTACTCCACATCGTACAATCTAATCCACCACGTACAATCTACTCCACCACGTACAATCTAATCCACCACGTACAATCTACTCCACCACGTACAATCTACTCCACCACGTACAATCTACTCCACCACGTACAATCTACTCCACCACGTACAATCTACTCCACCACGTACAATCTACTCCAACACGTACAATCTACTCCACCACGTACAATCTACTCTACCACGTACAATCTACTCCACCACGTACAATCTACTCCACCACGTACAATCTACTCCACAACGTACAATCTACTCCACCACGTACAATCTACTCCAACACGTACAATCTACTCCACCACGTACAATCTACTCCACCACGTACAAACGACTCGACCACGTACAATCTACTCCACCACGTACAATCTACTCCACCACGTACAATCTACTCCACCACGTACAATCTACTCCACCGCGTACAATCTACTCCACCGCGTACAATCTACTCCACCTCGTACAATCTACTCCACCGCGTACAATCTACTCCACCGCGTACAATCTACTCCACCTCGTACAATCTACTCCACCACGTACAATCTACTCCACCGCGTACAATCTACTCCACCGCGTACAATCTACTCCACCACGTACAATCTACTCCACCGCGTACAATCTACTCCACCGCGTACAATCTACTCCACCACGTACAATCTACTCCACCGCGTACAATCTACTCCACCGCGTACAATCTACTCCACAACGTACAATCTACTCCACCACGTACAATCTACTCCACCACGTACAAACGACTCGACCACGTACAATCTACTCCAACACGCACAATCTACTCCACCACGTACAATCTACTCCAACACGTACAATCTACTCCACAACGTACAATCTACTCCACCACGTACAAACGACTCGACCACGTACAATCTACTCCAACACGTACAATCTACTCCACAACGTACAATCTACTCCACCACGTACAAACGACTCGACCACGTACAATCTGCTCCACCACGTACAATCTACTCCACAACGTACAATCTACTCCACCACGTACAATCTACTCCAACACGTACAATCTACTCCACCACGTACAATCTACTCCACCACGTACAATCTACTCCACCACGTACAAACGACTCCACCACGTACAATCTACTCCACCACGTACAATCTACTCCACCACGTACAAACGACTCCACCACGTACAATCTACTCCACCACGTACAATCTACTCCAACACGTACAATCTACTCCACCACGTACAATCTACTCCACAACGTACAAACGACTCGACCACGTACAATCTACTCCACCACGTACAATCTACTCCACAACGTACAATCTACTCCACCACGTACAATCTACTCCAACACGTACAATCTACTCCAACACGCACAATCTACTCCACCACGTACAATCTACTCCACCACGTACAATCTACTCCACCACGTACAATCCACTCCACCGCGTACAATCCACTCCACCACGTACAATCTACTCCACCGCGTACAATCTACTCCACCGCGTACAATCTACTCCACCGCGTACAATCTACTCCACCGCGTACAATCTACTCCACCGCGTACAATCTACTCCACCGCGTACAATCTACTCCACCGCGTACAATCTGCTCCAATACGTACAAAATACTCCACCGCGTACAAACTACTCCACCGCGTACAAACTACTCCACCGCGTACAATCTACTCCACCGCGTACAATCTACTCCACCACGTACAATCTACTCCAACGCGTACAATCCACTCCAACACGTACAATCTACTCCAACACGTACAAACTACTCCACCACGTACAATCTACTCCACCACGTACAATCTACTCCACCACGTACAATCCACTCCAACGCGTACAATCCACTCCAACACGGATAATCTACTCCAACACGTACAAACTACTCCACCACGTACAATCTACTCCACCACGTACAATCTACTCCACCACGTACAATCTACTCCACCACGTACAATCTACTCCACCACGTACAATCGACTCCACCACGTACAATCTACTCCACAACGTACAATCCACTCCAACGCGTACAATCCACTCCAACACGTACAATCTACTCCAACACGTACAAACTACTCCACCACGTACAAACTACTCCACCGCGTACAATCTACTCCACCACGTACAATCTACTCCACCACGTACAAACGACTTGACCACGTACAATCTACTCCACCACGTACAATCGACTCCACCACGTACAATCTACTCTACCACGTACAATCTACTCCACCACGTACAATCTACTCCACCACGTACAATCTACTCCACCACGTACAATCTACTCCACCACGTACAATCTACTCCACCGCGTACAATCTACTCCACCGCGTACAATCTACTCCACCGCGTACAATCTACTCCACAACGTACAATCTACTCCACCGCGTACAATCTACTCCACCACGTACAATCTACTCCACAACGTACAATCTACTCCACAACGTACAATCTACTCCACCACGTACAAACTACTCCACCACGTACAATCTACTCGACCGCGTACAATCTACTCCACCACGTACAATCTACTCCACCACGTACAATCTACTCCACCACGTACAATCTACTCCACCACGTACAATCTACTCCACCACGTACAATCTACTCCACCACGTACAAGCTACTCCACCACGTACAATCTACTCCACCACGTACAATCTACTCCACAACGTACAATCTACTCCACAACGTACAATCTACTCCACCACGTACAATCTACTCCACCACGTACAATCTACTCCACAACGTACAATCTACTCCACCACGTACAAACTACTCCACCACGTACAATCTACTCCACCGCGTACAATCTACTCCACCGCGTACAATCTACTCCACCGCGTACAATCTACTCCACCGCGTACAATCTACTCCACCGCGTACAATCTACTCCACAACATACAATCTACTCCACCACGTACAATCTACTCCACAACGTACAATCTACTCCACCACGTACAATCTACTCCACCACGTACAATCTACTCCACAACGTACAATCTACTCCACCACGTACAATCTACTCCACCACGTACAATCTACTCCACCACGTACAATCTACTCCACCACGTACAATCTACTCCACAACGTACAATCTACTCCACAACGTACAATCTACTCCACCACGTAGAATCTACTCCACCACGTACAATCTACTCCACCACGTACAATCTACTCCACCACGTACAAACTACTCCACCACGTACAATCTACTCCACAACGTACAATCTACTCCACCACGTACAATCTACTCCACCACGTACAAACTACTCCACCACGTACAATCTACTCCAACACGTACAATCTACTCCACCACGTACAATCTACTCCACCACGTACAAACTACTCCACCACGTACAATCAACTCCACAACGTACAATCTACTCCACCACGTACAATCTACTCCACCGCGTACAATCTACTCCACCACGTACAATCTACTCCACCGCGTACAATCTACTCCACCACGTACAATCAACTCCACAACGTACAATCAACTCCACAACGTACAATCTACTCCACCACGTACAATCTACTCCACCACGTACAATCAACTCCACAACGTACAATCTACTCCACCACGTACAATCTACTCCACCGCGTACAATCTACTCCACCACGTACAATCTACTCCACAACGTACAATCTACTCCACCACGTACAATCTACTCCACCACGTACAATCTACTCCACCACGTACAATCAACTCCACAACGTACAATCTACTCCACCACGTACAATCTACTCCACCACGTACAATCTACTCCACCACGTACAATCTACTCCACCACGTACAATCCACTCCAACACGTACAATCTACTCCACCACGTACAATCAACTCCACAACGTACAATCTACTCCACCACGTACAATCTACTCCACCACGTACAATCTACTCCACCACGTACAATCTACTCCACCACGTACAATCAACTCCACAACGTACAATCTACTCCACCACGTACAATCTACTCCACCGCGTACAATCTACTCCACCACGTACAATCTACTCCACCACGTACAATCTACTCCACCACGTACAATCCACTCCAACACGTACAATCTACTCCACCACGTACAATCAACTCCACAACGTACAATCTACTCCACCACGTACAATCTACTCCACCACGTACAATCTACTCCACAACGTACAATCTACTCCACCACGTACAATCTACTCCACCACGTACAATCAACTCCACCACGTACAATCTACTCCACCACGTACAATCCACTCCACCACGTACAATCTACTCCACCACGTACAATCCACTCCACCACGTACAATCCACTCCACCACGTACAATCCACTCCACCACGTACAATCTACTCCACCACGTACAATCTACTCCACCGCGTACAATCTACTCCACCACGTACAATCCACTCCACCGCGTACAATCTACTCCACCGCGTACAATCTACTCCACCGCGTACAATCTACTCCACCGCGTACAATCTACTCCACCACGTACAATCTACTCCACCGCGTACAATCTACTCCACCGCGTACAAACTACTCCACCACGTACAATCTACTCCACCACGTACAATCTACTCCACCGCGTACAATCTACTCCACCGCGTACAAACTACTCCACCACGTACAATCTACTCCACCACGTACAATCTACTCCACCACGTACAATCTACTCCACCGCGTACAAACTACTCCACCACGTACAAACTACTCCACCACGTACAATCTACTCCACCGCATACATTCTACTCCACCGCGTACAAACTACTCCACCACGTACAATCTACTCCACCACGTACAATCTAGTCCACCACGTACAATCTACTCCACCACGTACAATCTACTCCACCACGTACAATCTACTCCACCACGTACAATCTACTCCACCACGTACAATCTACTCCACCACGTACAATCTACTCCACCACGTACAATCTACTCCACCGCGTACAAACTACTCCACCACGTACAATCTACTCCACCACGTACAATCTACTCCACCACGTACAATCTACTCCACCGCGTACAAACTACTCCACCACGTACAATCTACTCCACCACGTACAATCTACTCCACCACGTACAATCTACTCCACCACGTACAATCTACTCCACCGCGTACAAACTACTCCACCACGTACAATCTACTCGACCACGTACAATCTACTCCACCACGTACAATCTACTCCACCACGTACAATCTACTCCACCACGTACAATCCACTCCACCACGTACAATCTACTCCACCACGTACAATCTACTCCACAACGTACAATCTACTCCACCGCGTACAATCCACTCCACCACGTACAATCTACTCCACCACGTACAATCTACTCCACCACGTACAATCTACTCCACAACGTACAATCTACTCCACCACGTACAATCTACTCCACAACGTACAATCTACTCCACCACGTACAATCTACTCCACCACGTACAATCTACTCCACCACGTACAATCCACTCCACCACGTACAATCTACTCCACCACGTACAATCTACTCCACAACGTACAATCTACTCCACCGCGTACAATCCACTCCACCACGTACAATCTACTCCACCACGTACAATCTACTCCACCACGTACAAACTACTCCACCACGTACAATCTACTCCACCACGTACAATCTACTCCACCACGTACAATCTACTCCACCACGTACAATCTACTCCACAACGTACAATCCACTCCACCACGTACAATCTACTCCACCACGTACAATCCACTCCACCACGTACAATCCACTCCACAACGTACAATCTACTCCACCACGTACAATCTATTCCACCACGTACAATCTACTCCACCACGTACAATCTACTCCACCACGTACAATCTACTCCACCGCGTACAATCCACTCCACCACGTACAATCTACTCCACCACGTACAATCTATTCCACCACGTACAATCTACTCCACCACGTACAATCTACTCCACCACGTACAATCTACTCCACCGCGTACAATCCACTCCACCACGTACAATCTACTCCACCACGTACAATCTACTCCACCACGTACAATCTATTCCACCACGTACAATCTACTCCACCACGTACAATCTACTCCACCACGTACAATCTATTCCACCACGTACAATCTACTCCACAACGTACAATCTACTCCACCACGTACAATCTACTCCACCACGTACAATCTACTCCAACACGTACAATCTACTCCACCGCGTACAATCCACTCCACCACGTACAATCTACTCCACCACGTACAATCTACTCCACAACGTACAATCTACTCCACCACGTACAATCGACTCCACCACGTACAATCTACTCCACCGCGTACAATCTATTCCACCACGTACAATCTACTCCACCACGTACAATCTACTCCACCACGTACAATCTATTCCACCACGTACAATCTACTCCACCACGTACAATCTACTCCAACACGTACAATCTACTCCACCGCGTACAATCCACTCCACCACGTACAATCTACTCCACCACGTACAATCTACTCCACAACGTACAATCTACTCCACCACGTACAATCTACTCCACCACGTACAATCTACTCCACCACGTACAATCTACTCCACCACGTACAATCTACTCCACCGCGTACAATCTACTCCACCGCGTACAATCTACTCCACCACGTACAATCTACTCCACCGCGTACAATCTACTCCACCGCGTACAATCTACTCCACCGCGTACAATCTACTCCACCACGTACAATCTATTCCACCACGTACAATCTACTCCACCACGTACAATCTACTCCACCACGTACAATCTATTCCACCACGTACAATCTACTCCACAACGTACAATCTACTCCACCACGTACAATCTACTCCACCACGTACAATCTACTCCAACACGTACAATCTACTCCACCGCGTACAATCCACTCCACCACGTACAATCTACTCCACCACGTACAATCTACTCCACAACGTACAATCTACTCCACCACGTACAATCTACTCCACAACGTACAATCTACTCCACCACGTACAATCTACTCCACCACGTACAATCTACTCCAGCACGTACAATCTACTCCACCACGTACAATCCACTCCACCACGTACAATCTACTCCACCACGTACAATCTACTCCACCGCGTACAAACTACTCCACCACGTACAATCTACTCGACCACGTACAATCTACTCCACCGCGTACAAACTACTCCACCACGTACAATCTACTCGACCACGTACAATCTACTCCACCACGTACAATCTACTCCACCACGTACAATCCACTCCACCACGTACAATCTACTCCACCACGTACAATCTACTCCACAACGTACAATCTACTCCACCGCGTACAATCCACTCCACCACGTACAATCTACTCCACCACGTACAATCTACTCCACAACGTACAATCTACTCCACCACGTACAATCTAGTCCACCACGTACAATCTACTCCACCACGTACAAACTACTCCACCACGTACAATCTACTCCACCACGTACAATCTACTCCACCACGTACAATCTACTCCACCACGTACAATCTACTCCACAACGTACAATCCACTCCACCACGTACAATCTACTCCACCACGTACAATCCACTCCACCACGTACAATCCACTCCACAACGTACAATCTACTCCACCACGTACAATCTATTCCACCACGTACAATCTACTCCACCACGTACAATCTACTCCACCACGTACAATCTACTCCACCGCGTACAATCCACTCCACCACGTACAATCTACTCCACCACGGACAATCTATTCCACCACGTACAATCTACTCCACCACGTACAATCTACTCCACCACGTACAATCTACTCCACCACGTACAATCTACTCCACCACGTACAATCTACTCCACCACGTACAATCTACTCCACCACGTACAATCTACTCCACCACGTACAATCTACTCCACCGCGTACAATCTACTCCACAACGTACAATCTACTCCACCACGTACAATTTACTCCACCACGTACAATCTACTCCACCACGTACAATCTACTCCACCGCGTACAATCCACTCCACAACGTACAATCTACTCCACCACGTACAATCTACTCCACCACGTACAATCTACTCCACCACGTACAATCCACTCCACAACGTACAATCTACTCCACCACGTACAATCCACTCCACCACGTACAAACAACTCCACCGCGTACAATCTACTCCACCACGTACAATCTACTCCACCACGTACAATCTACTCCACCACGTACAATCCACTCCACAACGTACAATCCACTCCACCACGTACAATCTACTCCACCACGTACAATCTACTCCACCACGTACAATCTACTCCACCACGTACAAACAACTCCACCGCGTACAATCTACTCCACCACGTACAAACTACTCCACCACGTACAATCTACTCCACCACGTACAATCTACTCCACCACGTACAATCTACTCCACCACGTACAATCCACTCCACCACGTACAATCTACTCCACCACGTACAATCCACTCCACCGCGTACAAACTACTCCACCACGTACAATCTACTCCACCACGTACAAACTACTCCACCACGTACAATCTACTCCACCGCGTACAATCTACTCCACCACGTACAAACTACTCCACCACGTACAATCTACTCCACCACGTACAATCTACTCCACCACGTACAATCTACTCCACCACGTACAATCCACTCCACCACGTACAATCTACTCCACCACGTACAATCCACTCCACCGCGTACAAACTACTCCACCACGTACAATCTACTCCACCACGTACAATCCACTCCACCACGTACAATCCACTCCACCACGTACAATCTACTCCACCACGTACAATCCACTCCACCACGTACAATCCACTCCACCACGTACAATCTACTCCACCACGTACAATCTATTCCACCACGTACAATCTACTCCACCACGTACAATCCACTCCACCGCGTACAATCTACTCCACCACGTACAAACTACTCCACCACGTACAATCCACTCCACCACGTACAATCCACTCCACCACGTACAATCTACTCCACCACGTACAATCTACTCCACAACGTACAATCTGCTCCACAACGTACAATCTCCTCCACCACGTACAATCTATTCCACCACGTACAATCTACTCCACCACGTACAATCCACTCCACAAGGTACAATCTCCTCCACCACGTACAATCTACTCCACCACGTACAATCTACTCCACCACGTACAATCTACTCCACCACGTACAATCTACTCCACCACGTACAATCCACTCCACAAGGTACAATCTCCTCCACCACGTACAATCTATTCCACCACGTACAATCTACTCCACCACGTACAATCTACTCCACCACGTACAATCCACTCCACCACGTACAATCTATTCCACCACGTACAATCTACTCCACAACGTACAATCTACTCCACCACGTACAATCTACTCCACCGCGTACAATCTACTCCACCACGTACAATCTACTCCACAACGTACAATCTACTCCACCACGTACAATCTACTCCACCGCGTACAATCTACTCCACCACGTACAATCTACTCCACAACGTACAATCTATTCCACCACGTACAATCTACTCCACAACGTACAATCTACTCCACCACGTACAATCTACTCCACCGCGTACAATCTATTCCACCACGTACAATCTACTCCACAACGTACAATCTACTCCACCACGTACAATCTACTCCACCGCGTACAATCTACTCCACAACGTACAATCTACTCCACCACGTACAATCTACTCCACCGCGTACAATCTACTCCACCACGTACAATCCACTCCACAAGGTACAATCTCCTCCACCACGTACAATCTATTCCACCACGTACAATCTACTCCACCACGTACAATCTACTCCACCACGTACAATCCACTCCACCACGTACAATCTATTCCACCACGTACAATCTACTCCAACACGTACAATCTACTCCACCACGTACAATCTACTCCACCACGTACAATCTACTCCACCACGTACAATCCACTCCACCACGTACAATCCACTCCACCACGTACAATCTACTCCACCGCGTACAATCCACTCCACCACGTACAATCCACTCCACCACGTACAATCTACTCCACCACGTACAATCCACTCCACCACGTACAATCCACTCCACCACGTACAATCTACTCCAACACGTACAATCTACTCCACCACGTACAATCTACTCCACCACGTACAATCTACTCCACCACGTACAATCCACTCCACCACGTACAATCCACTCCACCACGTACAATCTACTCCAACACGTACAATCTACTCCACCACGTACAATCTATTCCACCACGTACAATCTACTCCACCACGTACAATCTACTCCACCACGTACAATCTACTCCACCACGTACAATCTACTCCACCGCGTACAATCTACTCCACAACGTACAATCTACTCCACCACGTACAATCTACTCCACCGCGTACAATCTACTCCACCACGTACAATCCACTCCACAAGGTACAATCTCCTCCACCACGTACAATCTATTCCACCACGTACAATCTACTCCACCACGTACAATCTACTCCACCACGTACAATCCACTCCACCACGTACAATCTATTCCACCACGTACAATCTACTCCACCACGTACAATCTACTCCACAACGTACAATCCACTCCACCACGTACAATCCACTCCACCACGTACAATCTACTCCACCACGTACAATCTACTCCACCACGTACAATCTACTCCACCACGTACAATCTACTCCACAACGTACAATCCACTCCACCACGTACAATCTACTCCACAACGTACAATCCACTCCACCACGTACAATCTACTCCACAACGTACAATCCACTCCACCACGTACAATCTACTCCACAACGTACAATCCACTCCACCACGTACAATCTACTCCACAACGTACAATCCACTCCACCACGTACAATCTACTCCACCACGTACAATCTACTCCACCACGTACAATCTACTCCACAACGTACAATCCACTCCACCACGTACAATCCACTCCACCACGTACAATCCACTCCACCACGTACAATCTACTCCACCACGTACAATCTACTCCACCACGTACAATCTACTCCACCACGTACAATCTACTCCACCACGTACAATCTACTCCACCACGTACAATCTACTCCACAACGTACAATCTACTCCACCACGTACAATCTATTCCACCACGTACAATCTACTCCACCACGTACAATCTACTCCACCACGTACAATCCACTCCACCACGTACAATCTACTCCACCACGTACAATCTACTCCACCACGTACAATCCACTCCACCACGTACAATCCACTCCACCACGTACAATCTACTCCACCACGTACAATCTACTCCACCACGTACAATCTACTCCACCACGTACAATCTACTCCACCACGTACAATCTACTCCACCACGTACAATCCACTCCACCACGTACAATCTACTCCACCACGTACAATCTATTCCACCACGTACAATCCACTCCACCACGTACAATCCACTCCACCACGTACAATCTACTCCACCACGTACAATCTACTCCACCACGTACAATCTACTCCACCACGTACAATCTACTCCACCACGTACAATCTATTCCACCACGTACAATCCACTCCACCACGTACAATCTATTCCACCACGTACAATCTACTCCACCACGTACAAACTACTCCACCACGTACAATCTACTCCACCACGTACAATCTACTCCACCACGTACAATCTACTCCACCACGTACAATCTATTCCACCACGTACAATCCACTCCACCACGTACAATCTACTCCACCACGTACAAACTACTCCACCACGTACAAACTACTCCACCACGTACAATCTACTCCAACACGTACAATCTACTCCACCACGTACAATCCACTCCACCACGTACAATCTACTCCACCACGTACAATCTACTCCACCACGTACAAACTACTCCACCACGTACAATCTACTCCAACACGTACAATCTACTCCACCACGTACAATCCACTCCACCACGTACAAACTACTCCACCACGTACAATCTACTCCACCACGTACAAACTACTCCAACACGTACAATCTACTCCACCACGTACAATCCACTCCACCACGTACAATCTACTCCAACACGTACAATCTACTCCACCGCGTACAATCCACTCCACCACGTACAATCTACTCCACCACGGACAATCTACTCCACCACGTACAATCTACTCCACCACGTACAATCTACTCCACCACGTACAATCTACTCCAACACGTACAATCTACTCCACCACGTACAATCCACTCCACCACGTACAATCTACTCCACCACGTACAATCTACTCCACCACGTACAATCTACTCCACCACGTACAATCTACTCCACCACGTACAAACTACTCCACCACGTACAATCTACTCCAACACGTACAATCTACTCCACAACGTACAATCTCCTCCACCACGTACAAACTACTCCACCACGTACAATCTACTCCAACACGTACAATCTACTCCACAACGTACAATCTCCTCCACCACGTACAATCTACTCCACCACGTACAATCTCCTCCACCACGTACAATCTACTCCACCACGTACAATCTCCTCCACCACGTACAATCTACTCCACCACGTACAATCTCCTCCACCACGTACAATCTACTCCACCACGTACAATCCACTCCACAACGTACAATCTCCTCCACCACGTACAAACTACTCCACCACGTACAATCTACTCCAACACGTACAATCTACTCCACCACGTACAATCCACTCCACCACGTACAATCTACTCCACCACGTACAATCCACTCCACCACGTACAATCTACTCCACCACGTACAATCTACTCCACCGCGTACAATCTACTCCACCACGTACAATCTACTCCACCACGTACAATCTACTCCACCACGTACAATCTCCTCCACCACGTACAATCTACTCCACAACGTACAATCTCCTCCACCACGTACAATCCACTCCACCACGTACAATCTACTCCACCACGTACAATCTCCTCCACCACGTACAATCTACTCCACCACGTACAATCCACTCCACCACGTACAATCTACTCCACCACGTACAATCTCCTCCACCACGTACAATCCACTCCACCACGTACAATCTACTCCACCACGTACAATCTCCTCCACCACGTACAATCTACTCCACCACGTACAATCTACTCCACCACGTACAATCTCCTCCACCACGTACAATCCACTCCACCACGTACAATCTACTCCACCACGTACAATCTACTCCACCACGTACAATCTACTCCACCACGTACAATCCACTCCACCACGTACAATCCACTCCACCACGTACAATCTACTCCACCACGTACAATCTACTCCAACACGTACAATCTACTCTACCACGTACAATCTACTCTACCACGTACAATCTACTCCACCACGTACAATCCACTCCACCACGTACAATCCACTCCACCACGTACAATCTACTCCAACACGTACAATCTACTCCACCACGTACAATCTACTCCACCACGTACAATCTACTCCAACACGTACAATCTACTCCAACACGTACAATCTACTCCACCACGTACAATCCACTCCACCACGTACAATCTACTCCACCACGTACAATCTACTCCAACACGTACAATCTACTCCACCACGTACAATCCACTCCACCACGTACAATCTACTCCACCACGTACAATCTACTCCACCACGTACAATCCACTCCACCACGTACAATCTACTCCAACACGTACAATCTACTCCACCACGTACAATCCACTCCACCACGTACAATCTACTCCACCACGTACAATCCACTCCACCACGTACAATCCACTCCACCACGTACAATCTACTCCAACACGTACAATCCACTCCACAACGTACAATCCACTCCACCACGTACAATCCACTCCACCACGTACAATCTACTCTACCACGTACAATCCACTCCACCACGTACAATCCACTCCACCACGTACAATCTACTCCACCACGTACAATCCACTCCACAACGTACAATGTACTCCACCACGTACAATCTACTCCAACACGTACAATCTACTCCAACACGTACAATCTACTCCACCACGTACAATCCACTCCACCACGTACAATCCACTCCACCACGTACAATCCACTCCACAACGTACAATCTACTCCACAACGTACAATGTACTCCACCACGTACAATCTATTCCACAACGTACAATCCACTCCACCACGTACAATCTACTCCAACACGTACAATCCTCTCCACCACGTACAATCCACTCCACCACGTACAATCCACTCCACCACGTACAATCTACTCCACCACGTACAATCCACTCCACAACGTACAATGTACTCCACCACGTACAATCTACTCCACCACGTACAATCTACTCCAACACGTACAATCTACTCCACCACGTACAATCTACTCCACCACGTACAATCCACTCCACCACGTACAATCCACTCCACCACGTACAATCCACTCCACAACGTACAATCTACTCCACCACGTACAATCCACTCCACAACGTACAATCTACTCCACCACGTACAATCTACTCCAACACGTACAATCTACTCCACCACGTACAATCTACTCCACCACGTACAATCTACTCCAACACGTACAATCTACTCCACCACGTACAATCCACTCCACCACGTACAATCCACTCCACCACGTACAATCCACTCCACAACGTACAATCTACTCCACCACGTACAATCTACTCCACCACGTACAATCTACTCCACAACGTACAATCTACTCCACCTCGTACAATTTACTCCACCACGTACAATCTACTCCACCACGTACAATCAACTCCACAACGTACAAACTACTCCACCACGTACAATCCACTCCACAACGTACAATCTACTCCACCACGTACAATCTACTCCACCACGTACAATCTACTCCACAACGTACAATCTACTCCACCTCGTACAATCTACTCCACCACGTACAATCTACTCCACCACGTACAATCTACTCTACCGCGTACAATCTATTCCACCACGTACAATCTACTCCACGACGTACAATCTACTCCACAACGTACAATCTACTCCACCACGTACAATCCAATCCACCACGTACAATCTACTCCACCGCGTACAATCTACTCCACCGCGTACAATCTACTCCACCACGTACAATCTACTCCACCACGTACAATCTACTCGACCACGTACAATCTACTCCACCACGTACAATCTACTCCACCACGTACAAACTACTCCACCACGTACAATCTACTCCACCACGTACAATCCACTCCACAAAGTACAATCTACTCCAACACGTACAATCTACTCCACAACGTACAATCTACTCCACCACGTACAATCTACTCCACCACGTACAATCTACTCCACCACGTACAAACTACTCCACCACGTACAATCTACTCCACCACGTACAATCCACTCCACAACGTACAATCTACTCCACCACGTACAATCTACTCCACAACGTACAATCTACTCCACCACGTACAATCTACTCCACCACGTACAATCTACTCCACCACGTACAAACTACTCCACCACGTACAATCTACTCCACCACGTACAATCTACTCCACAACGTACAATCTACTCCAACACGTACAAACTACTCGACCACGTACAATCGACTCCACCACGTACAATCTACTCCACCACGTACAAACGACTCGACCACGTACAATCCACTCCACCACGTACAAACGACTCGACCACGTACAATCTACTCCACCACGTACAATCTACTCCACCACGTACAATCTACTCCACCACGTACAATCTACTCCACCACGTACAATCTACTCCACCACGTACAATCTACTCCACCACGTACAATCTACTCCACAACGTACAATCTACTCCACCACGTACAATCTACTCCACCACGTACAATCTACTCCACCACGTACAATCTACTCCACCACGTACAAACGACTCGACCACGTACAATCCACTCCACCACGTACAATGTACTCCACCACGTACAATCTACTCCACCACGTACAATCTACTCCACCACGTACAATCCACTCCACAACGTACAATCTACTCCACCACGTACAATCCACTCCACCACGTACAATCTACTCCACCACGTACAATCTACTCCACCACGTACAATCTACTCCACCGCGTACAATCTACTCCACCACGTACAATCCACTCCACCACGTACAATCTACTCCACCGCGTACAATCTACTCCACCACGTACAATCTACTCCACCACGTACAATCTACTCCACCACGTACAATCTACTCCACCACGTACAAACGACTCGACCACGTACAATCTACTCCACCACGTACAATCTACTCCACCACGTACAATCTACTCCACCACGTACAATCTACTCCACCAC
The DNA here is from genome assembly GCF_035084215.1 of Heptranchias perlo. NCBI lineage: Eukaryota > Metazoa > Chordata > Chondrichthyes > Hexanchiformes > Hexanchidae > Heptranchias > Heptranchias perlo. The sequence goes on along the minus strand of NC_090334.1, from coordinate 83,736,515 downwards.
GTACAATCTACTCCACCACGTACAATCTACTCCACCACGTACAATCTACTCCACCACGTACAATCTACTCCACCACGTACAATCTACTCCACCACGTACAAACGACTCGACCACGTACAATCTACTCCACCACGTACAATCTACTCCACCACGTACAAACGACTCGACCACGTACAATCTACTCCACCACGTACAATCTACTCCACCTCGTACAATTTACTCCACCACGTACAATCTACTCCAACACGTACAATCTACTCCACCACGTACAATCTACTCCACCACGTACAATCTACTCCACCACGTACAATCTACTCCACCACGTACAATCTACTCCACCACGTACAATCTACTCCACAACGTACAATCTACTCCACCACGTACAATCTACTCCACCACGTACAATCTACTCCACAACGTACAATCTACTCCACCACGTACAATCTACTCCACCACGTACAATCTACTCTACCACGTACAATCTACTCCACAACGTACAATCTACTCCACCACGTACAATCTACTCCACCACGTACAATCTACTCCACAACGAACAATCTACTCCACCACGTACAATCTACTCCACAACGTACAATCTACTCCACCACGGACAATCTACTCCACCACGTACAATCTACTCTACCACGTACAATCTACTCCACAACGTACAATCTACTCCACCACGTACAATCTACTCCACCACGTACAATCTACTCCACCACGTACAATCTACTCCACAACGTACAATCTACTCCACCACGGACAATCTACTCCACCACGTACAATCTACTCCACAACGTACAATCTACTCCACAACGTACAATCTACTCCACCACGTACAATCTACTCCACAACGTACAATCTACTCCACCACGTACAATCTACTCCACCACGTACAATCTACTCCACCACGTACAATCTACTCCACCACGGACAATCTACTCCACCACGTACAATCTACTCCACCACGTACAATCTACTCCACCACGTACAATCTACTCCACCGCGTACAATCTACTCCACAACGTACAATCTACTCCACAACGTACAATCTACTCCACCACGTACAATCTACTCCACAACGTACAATCTACTCCACCACGTACAATCTACTCCACCACGTACAATCTACTCCACAACGTACAATCTACTCCACAACGTACAATCTACTCCACCACGTACAATCTACTCCACAACGTACAATCTACTCCACCACGTACAATCTACTCCACCACGTACAATCTACTCCACCACGTACAATCTACTCCACCGCGTACAATCTACTCCACCACGTACAATCTACTCCACAACGTACAATCTACTCCACCACGTACAATCTACTCCACAACGTACAATCTACTCTACCACGTACAATCTACTCCACAACGTACAATCGACTCCACCACGTACAATCTACTCCACCGCGTACAATCTCCTCCACAGCGTACAATCTACTCCACCACGTACAATCTACTCCACCGCGTACAATCTACTCCACAGCGTACAATCTACTCCACCACGTACAATCTACTCCACCACGTACAATCTACTCCACCGCGTACAATCTACTCCACAGCGTACAATCCACTCCACCACGTACAATCGACTCCACCACGTACAATCTACTCCACCACGTACAATCTACTCCACCACGTACAATCTACTCCACCACGTACAATCTACTCCACCACGTACAATCGACTCCACCACGTACAATCTACTCCACCACGTACAATCTACTCCACCACGTAGAATCGACTCCACCACGTACAATCTACTCTACCACGTACAATCTACTCCACCACGTACAAACTACTCCACAACGTACAATCTACTCCACCACGTACAATCTACTCCACAGCGTACAATCTACTCCACCACGTACAATCTACTCCACAACGTACAATCTACTCCACAACGTACAATCTACTCCACCGCGTACAATCTACTCCACCACGTACAATCTACTCCACCGCGGACAATCGACTCCACAACGTACAATCTACTCCACCACGTACAATCTACTCCACCACGTACAATCTACTCCACCGCGTACAATCTACTCCACCGCGTACAATCTACTCCACCGCGTACAATCTACTCCACCGCGTACAATCTACTCCACCACGTACAAACTACTCCACCACGTACAATCTACTCCACCACGTACAATCTACTCCACCACGTACAATCTACTCCACCACGTACAATCTACTCCACCGCGTACAATCTACTCCACCACGTACAATCTACTCCACCACGTACAATCTACTCCACCACGTACAAACGACTCGACCACGTACAATCCACTCCACCACGTACAATGTACTCCACCACGTACAATCTACTCCACCACGTACAATCTACTCCACCACGTACAATCCACTCCACAACGTACAATCTACTCCACCACGTACAATCCACTCCACCACGTACAATCTACTCCACCACGTACAATCTACTCCACCACGTACAATCTACTCCACCACGTACAATCTACTCCACCACGTACAATCCACTCCACCACGTACAATCTACTCCACCGCGTACAATCTACTCCACCACGTACAATCTACTCCACCACGTACAATCTACTCCACCACGTACAATCTACTCCACCACGTACAATCTACTCCACCACGTACAATCCACTCCACCACGTACAATCTACTCCACCACGTACAATCTACTCCACCACGTACAAACGACTCGACCACGTACAATCTACTCCACCACGTACAATCTACTCCACCACGTACAATCTACTCCACCACGTACAATCTACTCCACCACGTACAATCTACTCCACCACGTACAATCTACTCCACCACGTACAATCTACTCCACCACGTACAATCTACTCCACCACGTACAAACGACTCGACCACGTACAATCTACTCCACCACGTACAATCTACTCCACCACGTACAAACGACTCGACCACGTACAATCTACTCCACCACGTACAATCTACTCCACCTCGTACAATTTACTCCACCACGTACAATCTACTCCAACACGTACAATCTACTCCACCACGTACAATCTACTCCACCACGTACAATCTACTCCACCACGTACAATCTACTCCACCACGTACAATCTACTCCACCACGTACAATCTACTCCACCACGTACAATCTACTCCACAACGTACAATCTACTCCACCACGTACAATCTACTCCACCACGTACAATCTACTCCACAACGTACAATCTACTCCACCACGTACAATCTACTCCACCACGGACAATCTACTCCACCACGTACAATCTACTCTACCACGTACAATCTACTCCACAACGTACAATCTACTCCACCACGTACAATCTACTCCACCACGTACAATCTACTCCACCACGTACAATCTACTCCACCACGTACAATCTACTCTACCACGTACAATCTACTCCACAACGTACAATCTACTCCACCACGTACAATCTACTCCACCACGTACAATCTACTCCACCACGTACAATCTACTCCACAACGTACAATCTACTCCACCACGGACAATCTACTCCACCACGTACAATCTACTCCACAACGTACAATCTACTCCACAACGTACAATCTACTCCACCACGTACAATCTACTCCACAACGTACAATCTACTCCACCACGTACAATCTACTCCACCACGTACAATCTACTCCACCACGTACAATCTACTCCACCACGGACAATCTACTCCACCACGTACAATCTACTCCACCACGTACAATCTACTCCACCGCGTACAATCTACTCCACAACGTACAATCTACTCCACAACGTACAATCTACTCCACCACGTACAATCTACTCCACAACGTACAATCTACTCCACCACGTACAATCTACTCCACCACGTACAATCTACTCCACAACGTACAATCTACTCCACAACGTACAATCTACTCCACCACGTACAATCTACTCCACAACGTACAATCTACTCCACCACGTACAATCTACTCCACCACGTACAATCTACTCCACCACGTACAATCTACTCCACCGCGTACAATCTACTCCACCACGTACAATCTACTCCACAACGTACAATCTACTCCACCACGTACAATCTACTCCACAACGTACAATCTACTCTACCACGTACAATCTACTCCACAACGTACAATCGACTCCACCACGTACAATCTACTCCACCGCGTACAATCTCCTCCACAGCGTACAATCTACTCCACCACGTACAATCTACTCCACCGCGTACAATCTACTCCACAGCGTACAATCTACTCCACCACGTACAATCTACTCCACCACGTACAATCTACTCCACCGCGTACAATCTACTCCACAGCGTACAATCCACTCCACCACGTACAATCGACTCCACCACGTACAATCTACTCCACCACGTACAATCTACTCCACCACGTACAATCTACTCCACCACGTACAATCTACTCCACCACGTACAATCGACTCCACCACGTACAATCTACTCCACCACGTACAATCTACTCCACCACGTAGAATCGACTCCACCACGTACAATCTACTCTACCACGTACAATCTACTCCACCACGTACAAACTACTCCACAACGTACAATCTACTCCACCACGTACAATCTACTCCACAGCGTACAATCTACTCCACCACGTACAATCTACTCCACAACGTACAATCTACTCCACAACGTACAATCTACTCCACCGCGTACAATCTACTCCACCACGTACAATCTACTCCACCGCGGACAATCGACTCCACAACGTACAATCTACTCCACCACGTACAATCTACTCCACCACGTACAATCTACTCCACCGCGTACAATCTACTCCACCGCGTACAATCTACTCCACCGCGTACAATCTACTCCACCGCGTACAAACTACTCCACCACGTACAATCTACTCCACCACGTACAATCTACTCCACCACGTACAATCTACTCCACCACGTACAATCTACTCCACCGCGTACAATCTACTCCACCGCGTACAATCTACTCCACCACGTACAATCTACTCCACCACGTACAATCTACTCCACCACGTACAAACTACTCCACCACGTACAATCTACTCCACCACGTACAATCTACTCCACCACGTAAAATCTACTCCACCACGTACAATCTACTCCACAACGTACAATCCACTCCACCACGTACAATCTACTCCACCACGTACAATCTACTCCACCACGTACAATCTACTCCACCACGTACAATCTACTCCACCACGTACAATCTACTCCACCACGTACAATCTACTCCACCACGGACAATCGACTCCACCACGTACAATCTACTCCACCACGTACAATCTACTCCACCACGTACAATCTACTCCACCACGTACAATCTACTCCACCACGTACAATCTACTCCACCACGTACAATCTACTCCACCACGTACAATCTACTCCAACACGTACAATCTACTCCACCACGTACAATCTACTCCACCACGTACAATCTACTCCACCACGTACAATCTACTCCACCACGTACAATCCACTCCACCACGTACAATCTACTCCACCACGTACAATCTACTCCACCACGTACAATCCACTCCACCACGTACAATCTACTCCACCGCGTACAATCTACTCCACCACGTACAATCTACTCCAACACGTACAATCTACTCCAACACGTACAATCTACTCCACCACGTACAATCTACTCCACCACGTACAATCTACTCCACCACGTACAATCTACTCCACAACGTACAATCTACTCCACCACGTACAATCTACTCCACCACGTACAATCTACTCTACCACGTACAATCTACTCCACCACGTACAATCTACTCCACCACGTACAATCTACTCCACCACGTACAATCGACTCCACCACGTACAATCTACTCTACCACGTACAATCGACTCCACCACGTACAATCTACTCCACCACGTACAATCTACTCCACAACGTACAATCTACTCCACCGCGTACAATCTACTCCACCACGTACAATCTACTCCACCACGTACAATCTACTCTACCACGTACAATCTACTCCACCACGTACAATCTACTCCACCACGTACAATCTATTCCACCACGTACAATCTACTCCACCACGTACAATCTACTCCACCACGTACAATCTACTCCACCACGTACAATCTATTCCACCACGTACAATCTACTCTACCACGTACAATCTACTCCACAACGTACAATCTACTCCACCGCGTACAATCTACTCCACCACGTACAATCTACTCCACCACGTACAATCTACTCCAACACGTACAATCTACTCCACAACGTACAATCTACTCCACCGCGTACAATCTACTCCACCACGTACAATCTACTCTACCACGTACAATCTACTCCAACACGTACAATCTACTCCACCACGTACAATCTACTCCACCACGTACAATCTACTCCACCACGTACAATCTACTCCACCACGTACAATCTACTCCACCACGTACAATCTACTCCACCACGTACAATCTACTCCACCACGTACAATCTACTCCACCACGTACAATCTACTCCACCACGTACAATCTACTCCACCACGTACAATCGACTCCACCACGTACAATCTACTCCACAACGTACAATCTACTCCACCACGTACAATCGACTCCACCACGTACAATCTACTCCACAACGTACAATCTACTCCACCACGTACAATCTACTCCACAACGTACAATCTACTCCACCGCGTACAATCTACTCCACCACGTACAATCTACTCCACCACGTACAATCTACTCGACCACGTACAATCTACTCCAACACGTACAATCTACTCCACCGCGTACAATCTACTCCACCACGTACAATCGACTCCACCACGTACAATCTACTCCACCACGTACAATCTACTCCACCACGTACAATCTATTCCACCACGTACAATCTACTCTACCACGTACAATCTACTCCACCACGTACAATCTACTCCACCACGTACAATCTACTCCACCACGTACAATCTACTCCAACACGTACAATCTACTCCACCGCGTACAATCTACTCCACCACGTACAATCTACTCCACCACGTACAATCTACTCCACCACGTACAATCTACTCCACCACGTACAATCGACTCCACCACGTACAATCGACTCCACCACGTACAATCTACTCCACAACGTACAATCTACTCCACCGCGTACAATCTACTCCACCGCGTACAATCTACTCCACCGCGTACAATCTACTCCACCACGTACAATCTACTCCACCTCGTACAATCTACTCCACCACGTACAATCTACTCCACAACGTACAATCTACTCCACCACGTACAATCTACTCCACCACGTACAATCTACTCCACCACGTACAATCTACTCCACAACGTACAATCTACTCCACCACGTACAATCTACTCCACCACGTACAATCCACTCCACCACGTACAATCCACTCCACCACGTACAATCTACTCCACCACGTACAAACTACTCCACCACGTACAATCCACTCCACAACGTACAATCTACTCCACCACGTACAATCTACTCCACAACGTACAATCTACTCCACCACGTACAATCTACTCCACCACGTACAATCTACTCCACCACGTACAAACTACTCCACCACGTACAATCTACTCCACCACGTACAATCTACTCCACAACGTACAATCTACTCCAACACGTACAAACTACTCGACCACGTACAATCGACTCCACCACGTACAATCTACTCCACCACGTACAAACGACTCGACCACGTACAATCCACTCCACCACGTACAAACGACTCGACCACGTACAATCTACTCCACCACGTACAATCTACTCCACCACGTACAATCTACTCCACCACGTACAATCTACTCCACCACGTACAATCTACTCCACCACGTACAATCTACTCCACCACGTACAATCTACTCCACAACGTACAATCTACTCCACCACGTACAATCTACTCCACCACGTACAATCTACTCCACCACGTACAATCTACTCCACCACGTACAAACGACTCGACCACGTACAATCCACTCCACCACGTACAATGTACTCCACCACGTACAATCTACTCCACCACGTACAATCTACTCCACCACGTACAATCCACTCCACAACGTACAATCTACTCCACCACGTACAATCCACTCCACCACGTACAATCTACTCCACCACGTACAATCTACTCCACCACGTACAATCTACTCCACCACGTACAATCTACTCCACCACGTACAATCTACTCCACCACGTACAATCTACTCCACCACGTACAATCTACTCCACCACGTACAATCTACTCCACCACGTACAAACGACTCGACCACGTACAATCTACTCCACCACGTACAATCTACTCCACCACGTACAAACGACTCGACCACGTACAATCTACTCCACCACGTACAAACGACTCGACCACGTACAATCTACTCCACCACGTACAATCTACTCCACCTCGTACAATTTACTCCACCACGTACAATCTACTCCAACACGTACAATCTACTCCACCACGTACAATCTACTCCACCACGTACAATCTACTCCACCACGTACAATCTACTCCACCACGTACAATCTACTCCACCACGTACAATCTACTCCACCACGTACAATCTACTCCACCACGTACAATCTACTCCACCACGTACAATCTACTCCACAACGTACAATCTACTCCACCACGTACAATCTACTCCACCACGGACAATCTACTCCACCACGTACAATCTACTCTACCACGTACAATCTACTCCACAACGTACAATCTACTCCACCACGTACAATCTACTCCACCACGTACAATCTACTCCACAACGAACAATCTACTCCACCACGTACAATCTACTCCACAACGTACAATCTACTCCACCACGGACAATCTACTCCACCACGTACAATCTACTCTACCACGTACAATCTACTCCACAACGTACAATCTACTCCACCACGTACAATCTACTCCACCACGTACAATCTACTCCACCACGTACAATCTACTCCACAACGTACAATCTACTCCACCACGGACAATCTACTCCACCACGTACAATCTACTCTACCACGTACAATCTACTCCACAACGTACAATCTACTCCACCACGGACAATCTACTCCACCACGTACAATCTACTCCACCACGTACAATCTACTCCACCGCGTACAATCTACTCCACAACGTACAATCTACTCCACAACGTACAATCTACTCCACCACGTACAATCTACTCCACAACGTACAATCTACTCCACCACGTACAATCTACTCCACCACGTACAATCTACTCCACCACGTACAATCTACTCCACCACGGACAATCTACTCCACCACGTACAATCTACTCCACCACGTACAATCTACTCCACCGCGTACAATCTACTCCACAACGTACAATCTACTCCACCACGTACAATCTACTCCACAACGTACAATCTACTCCACCACGTACAATCTACTCCACCACGTACAATCTACTCCACAACGTACAATCTACTCCACAACGTACAATCTACTCCACCACGTACAATCTACTCCACAACGTACAATCTACTCCACCACGTACAATCTACTCCACCACGTACAATCTACTCCACCACGTACAATCTACTCCACCGCGTACAATCTACTCCACCACGTACAATCTACTCCACAACGTACAATCTACTCCACCACGTACAATCTACTCCACAACGTACAATCTACTCTACCACGTACAATCTACTCCACAACGTACAATCGACTCCACCACGTACAATCTACTCCACCGCGTACAATCTCCTCCACAGCGTACAATCTACTCCACCACGTACAATCTACTCCACCGCGTACAATCTACTCCACAGCGTACAATCTACTCCACCACGTACAATCTACTCCACCACGTACAATCTACTCCACCGCGTACAATCTACTCCACAGCGTACAATCCACTCCACCACGTACAATCGACTCCACCACGTACAATCTACTCCACCACGTACAATCTACTCCACCACGTACAATCTACTCCACCACGTACAATCTACTCCACCACGTACAATCGACTCCACCACGTACAATCTACTCCACCACGTACAATCTACTCCACCACGTAGAATCGACTCCACCACGTACAATCTACTCTACCACGTACAATCTACTCCACCACGTACAAACTACTCCACAACGTACAATCTACTCCACCACGTACAATCTACTCCACAGCGTACAATCTACTCCACCACGTACAATCTACTCCACCACGTACAATCTACTCCACCACGTACAATCTACTCTACCACGTACAATCTACTCCACCACGTACAAACTACTCCACAACGTACAATCTACTCCACCACGTACAATCTACTCCACAGCGTACAATCTACTCCACCACGTACAATCTACTCCACAACGTACAATCTACTCCACAACGTACAATCTACTCCACCGCGTACAATCTACTCCACCGCGTACAATCTACTCCACCACGTACAAACTACTCCACCACGTACAATCTACTCCACCACGTACAATCTACTCCACCACGTACAATCTACTCCACCACGTACAATCTACTCCACCACGTACAATCTACTCCACCGCGTACAATCTACTCCACCACGTACAAACTACTCCACCACGTACAATCTACTCCACCACGTACAATCTACTCCACCACGTACAAACTACTCCACCACGTACAATCTACTCCACAACGTACAATCCACTCCACCACGTACAATCCACTCCACCACGTACAATCTACTCCACCACGTACAATCTACTCCACCACGTACAATCTACTCCACCACGTACAATCTACTCCACCACGTACAATCTACTCCACCACGTACAATCTACTCCACCACGTACAATCTACTCCAACACGTACAATCTACTCCACCACGTACAATCTACTCCACCACGTACAATCTACTCCACCACGTACAATCTACTCCACCACGTACAATCTACTCCAACACGTACAATCTACTCCACCACGTACAAACGACTCGACCACGTACAATCTACTCCACCACGTACAATCTACTCCACCACGTACAATCCACTCCACCACGTACAATCCACTCCACAACGTACAATCCACTCCACCACGTACAATCTACTCCAACACGTACAATCTACTCCACCACGTACAATCTACTCCACCACGTACAATCTACTCCACCACGTACAATCTACTCCACCACGTACAATCTACTCCACCACGTACAATCTACTCCACCACGTACAATCTACTCCAACACGTACAATCTACTCCACCACGTACAAACGACTCGACCACGTACAATCTACTCCACCACGTACAATCTACTCCACCACGTACAATCCACTCCACCACGTACAATCCACTCCACAACGTACAATCCACTCCACCACGTACAATCTACTCCACCACGTACAATCTACTCCACCACGTACAATCTACTCCAACACGTACAATCTACTCCAACACGTACAATCTACTCCACCACGTACAATCTACTCCACCACGTACAATCTACTCCACCACGTACAATCTACTCCACAACGTACAATCTACTCCACCACGTACAATCTACTCCACAACGTACAATCTACTCCACCACGTACAATCTACTCTACCACGTACAATCTACTCCACCACGTACAATCTACTCCACCACGTACAATCTACTCCACCACGTACAATCGACTCCACCACGTACAATCTACTCTACCACGTACAATCGACTCCACCACGTACAATCTACTCCACCACGTACAATCTACTCCACAACGTACAATCTACTCCACCGCGTACAATCTACTCCACCACGTACAATCTACTCCACCACGTACAATCTACTCTACCACGTACAATCTACTCCACCACGTACAATCTACTCCACCACGTACAATCTATTCCACCACGTACAATCTACTCTACCACGTACAATCTACTCCACCACGTACAATCTACTCCACCACGTACAATCTATTCCACCACGTACAATCTACTCTACCACGTACAATCTACTCCACAACGTACAATCTACTCCACCGCGTACAATCTACTCCACCACGTACAATCTACTCCACCACGTACAATCTACTCCAACACGTACAATCTACTCCACAACGTACAATCTACTCCACCGCGTACAATCTACTCCACCACGTACAATCTACTCTACCACGTACAATCTACTCCAACACGTACAATCTACTCCACCACGTACAATCTACTCCACCACGTACAATCTACTCCACCACGTACAATCTACTCTACCACGTACAATCGACTCCACCACGTACAATCTACTCCACAACGTACAATCTACTCCACCACGTACAATCGACTCCACCACGTACAATCTACTCCACAACGTACAATCTACTCCACCACGTACAATCTACTCCACAACGTACAATCTACTCCACCGCGTACAATCTACTCCACCACGTACAATCTACTCCACCACGTACAATCTACTCGACCACGTACAATCTACTCCAACACGTACAATCTACTCCACCGCGTACAATCTACTCCACCACGTACAATCGACTCCACCACGTACAATCTACTCCACCACGTACAATCTACTCCACCACGTACAATCTATTCCACCACGTACAATCTACTCTACCACGTACAATCTACTCCACCACGTACAATCTACTCCACCACGTACAATCTACTCCACCACGTACAATCTACTCCAACACGTACAATCTACTCCACCGCGTACAATCTACTCCACCACGTACAATCTACTCCACCACGTACAATCTACTCCACCACGTACAATCTACTCCACCACGTACAATCGACTCCACCACGTACAATCGACTCCACCACGTACAATCTACTCCACAACGTACAATCTACTCCACCGCGTACAATCTACTCCACCGCGTACAATCTACTCCACCACGTACAATCTACTCCACCACGTACAATCTACTCCACCACGTACAATCTACTCCACCACGTACAATCTACTCCACAACGTACAATCTACTCCACCACGTACAATCTACTCCACCACGTACAATCCACTCCACCACGTACAATCCACTCCACCACGTACAATCTACTCCACCACGTACAAACTACTCCACCTCGTACAATCTACTCCACCACGTACAATCTACTCCACAACGTACAATCTACTCCACCGCGTACAATCTACTCCACCGCGTACAATCCACTCCACCACGTACAATCTACTCCACCGCGTACAATCTACTCCACCGCGTACAATCTACTCCACCACGTACAATCCACTCCACCACGTACAATCTACTCCACCACGTACAATCTACTCCAACACGTACAATCTACTCCACCGCGTACAATCTACTCCACCGTGTACAATCTACTCCACCACGTACAATCCACTCCAACACGTACAAACGACTCGACCACGTACAATCTACTCCACCACGTACAATCTACTCCACAACGTACAATCTACTCCAACACGTACAAACGACTCGACCACGTACAATCTACTCCACCACGTACAATCTACTCCACCACGTACAAACGACTCCACCACGTACAAACTACTCCACCACGTACAATCCACTCCACCACGTACAATCCACTCCACCACGTACAATCTACTCCACCACGTACAATCTACTCCACCACGTACAATCTACTCCACCACGTACAATCTATTCCACCACGTACAATCTACTCCACCACGTACAAACTACTCCACCACGTACAATCCACTCCAACACGTACAATCTACTCCACCGCGTACAATCCACTCCACCACGTACAATCCACTCCAACACGCACAATCTACTCCACCACGTACAATCTACTCCACCACGTACAATCTACTCCACAACGTACAATCCACTCCACCACGTACAATCTACTCCACCACGTACAATCTACTCCACAACGTACAATCCACTCCACCACGTACAATCTACTCCACCACGTACAATCTACTCCACAACGTACAATCCACTCCACCACGTACAATCTACTCCACCACGTACAATCTACTCCACCACGTACAATCTACTCCACAACGTACAATCCACTCCACCACGTACAATCTACTCCACCACGTACAATCTACTCCACCACGTACAATCTACTCCACCACGTACAATCTACTCCACCACGTACAATCTACTCCACCACGTACAATCTACTCTACCACGTACAATCTACTCCACAACGTACAATCCACTCCACCACGTACAATCTACTCCACCACGTACAATCTACTCCACCACGTACAATCTACTCTACCACGTACAATCCACTCCACCACGTACAATCCACTCCACCACGTACAATCTACTCCACCGCGTACAATCTACTCCACCACGTACAATCTACTCCAACACGTACAATCTACTCCAACACGTACAATCTACTCCACCGCGTACAATCCACTCCAACACGTACAATCTACTCCAACACGTACAATCTACTCCACCACGTACAATCTACTCCAACACGTACAATCTACTCCACCACGTACAATCTACTCCAACACGTACAATCTACTCCACCACGTACAATCCACTCCAACACGTACAATCTACTCCAACACGTACAATCTACTCCAACAAGTACAATCTACTCCACCACGTACAATCTACTCCACCACGTACAATCTACTCCAACACGTACAATCTACTCCACCACGTACAATCTACTCCACAACGTACAATCTACTCCACAACGTACAATCTACTCCACCACGTACAATCTACTCTACCACGTACAATCTACTCCACCACGTACAATCTACTCCACCACGTACAATCGACTCCACCACGTACAATCTACTCTACCACGTACAATCGACTCCACCACGTACAATCGACTCCACCACGTACAATCTACTCCACAACGTACAATCTACTCCACCGCGTACAATCTACTCCACCACGTACAATCTACTCTACCACGTACAATCTACTCCAACACGTACAATCTACTCCACCACGGACAATCTACTCCACCACGTACAATCTACTCTACCACGTACAATCGACTCCACCGCGTACAATCTACTCCACCGCGTACAATCTACTCCACCGCGTACAATCTACTCCACCACGTACAATCTACTCCAACACGTACAATCTACTCCACCGCGTACAATCTACTCCACCACGTACAATCTACTCCACCACGTACAATCTACTCTACCACGTACAATCTACTCCACCACGTACAATCTATTCCACCACGTACAATCTACTCTACCACGTACAATCTACTCCACCACGTACAATCTACTCCACCACGTACAATCTACTCCACCACGTACAATCTACTCTACCACGTACAATCTACTCCACCACGTACAATCGACTCCACCACGTACAATCTACTCTACCACGTACAATCGACTCCACCACGTACAATCTACTCCACCACGTACAATCTACTCTACCACGTACAATCTACTCCACCACGTACAATCGACTCCACCACGTACAATCTACTCCACCACGTACAATCTATTCCACCACGTACAATCTACTCTACCACGTACAATCTACTCCACCACGTACAATCTACTCCACCACGTACAATCTACTCCACCGCGTACAATCTACTCCACCGCGTACAATCTACTCCACCGCGTACAATCTACTCCACCACGTACAATCCACTCCACCACGTACAATCTACTCCACCACGTACAATCTATTCCACCACGTACAATCTACTCCACCACGTACAATCTACTCCACCACGTACAATCTACTCCACCACGTACAATCTACTCCACAACGTACAATCTACTCCACCACGTACAATCTACTCCACCACGTACAATCCACTCCACCACGTACAATCTATTCCACCACGTACAATCTACTCCACAACGTACAATCTACTCCACAACGTACAATCGACTCCACCACGTACAATCTATTCCACCACGTACAATCTACTCCACCACGTACAATCTATTCCACCACGTACAATCTACTCCACCACGTACAATCTACTCCACCACGTACAATCTACTCCACAACGTACAATCAACTCCACCACGTACAATCTATTCCACCACGTACAATCTACTCCACCACGTACAATCTACTCCACAACGTACAATCGACTCCACCACGTACAATCTACTCCACCACGCACAATCTACTCCACCACGTACAATCGACTCCACCACGTACAATCTACTCCACCGCGTACAATCTACTCCACCACGTACAATCCACTCCACCACGTACAATCCACTCCACCACGTACAATCTACTCCACAACGTACAATCGACTCCACCACGTACAATCTACTCCACCACGTACAATCCACTCCACCACGTACAATCTACTCCACCACGTACAATCTATTCCACCACGTACAATCTACTCCACCACGTACAATCTACTCCACAACGTACAATCTACTCCACCACGTACAATCTACTCCACCACGTACAATCTACTCCACCACGTACAATCGACTCCACCACGTACAATCTACTCTACCACGTACAATCGACTCCACCACGTACAATCTACTCCACAACATACAATCTACTCCACCACGTACAATCTACTCCACCACGTACAATCTACTCCACCACGTACAATCTACTCCACAACGTACAATCTACTCCACCACGTACAATCTACTCCACCACGTACAATCTACTCCACAACGTACAATCTACTCCACCGCGTACAATCTACTCCACCGCGTACAATCCACTCCACCACGTACAATCTACTCCACCACGTACAATCTACTCCACCACGTACAATCTACTCCACCAAGTACAATCTACTCCACCACGTACAATCTACTCCACCACGTACAATCCACTCCACCACGTACAATCTACTCCACCACGTACAATCTACTCCACCGCGTACAATCTACTCCACCGCGTACAATCCACTCCACCACGTACAATCCACTCCACCACGTACAATCTACTCCACCACGTACAATCTACTCCACCGCGTACAATCTACTCCACCACGTACAATCCACTCCACCACGTACAATCTACTCCACCGCGTACAATCTACTCCACCGCGTACAATCCACTCCACCACGTACAATCCACTCCACCACGTACAATCTACTCCACCACGTACAATCTACTCCACCGCGTACAATCTACTCCACCACGTACAATCTACTCCACCACGTACAAACGACTCGACCACGTACAATCTACTCCACCACGTACAATCTACTCCACCACGTACAAACGACTCGACCGCGTACAATCTACTCCACCACGTACAAACTACTCCACCACGTACAATCCACTCCACCACGTACAATCTACTCCACCACGTACAATCTACTCCACCACGTACAATCTACTCCACAACGTACAATCTACTCCAACACGTACAAACGACTCGACCACGTACAATCTACTCTACCACGTACAATCTACTCCACCACGTACAATCTACTCCACAACGTACAATCTACTCCAACACGTACAAACGACTCGACCACGTACAATCTACTCCACCACGTACAATCTACTCCACCACGTACAAACGACTCGACCACGTACAATCTACTCCACCACGTACAAACTACTCCACCACGTACAAACTACTCCACCACGTACAATCCACTCCACCACGTACAATCTACTCCACCACGTACAATCCACTCCACCACGTACAATCTACTCCACCACGTACAATCTACTCCACCACGTACAATCTACTCCACCACGTACAATCCACTCCAACACGTACAATCTACTCCACCGCGTACAATCTACTCCACCGCGTACAATCTACTCCACCACGTACAATCCACTCCACCACGTACAATCTACTCCACCACGTACAATCTACTCCAACACGTACAATCTACTCCACCGCGTACAATCTACTCCACCGTGTACAATCTACTCCACCACGTACAATCCACTCCAACACGTACAAACGACTCGACCACGTACAATCTACTCCACCACGTACAATCTACTCCACAACGTACAATCTACTCCAACACGTACAAACGACTCGACCACGTACAATCTACTCCACCACGTACAATCTACTCCACCACGTACAAACGACTCCACCACGTACAAACTACTCCACCACGTACAATCCACTCCACCACGTACAATCCACTCCACCACGTACAATCTACTCCACCACGTACAATCTACTCCACCACGTACAATCTACTCCACCACGTACAATCTATTCCACCACGTACAATCTACTCCACCACGTACAAACTACTCCACCACGTACAATCCACTCCAACACGTACAATCTACTCCACCGCGTACAATCCACTCCACCACGTACAATCCACTCCAACACGCACAATCTACTCCACCACGTACAATCTACTCCACCACGTACAATCTACTCCACAACGTACAATCCACTCCACCACGTACAATCTACTCCACCACGTACAATCTACTCCACAACGTACAATCCACTCCACCACGTACAATCTACTCCACCACGTACAATCTACTCCACAACGTACAATCCACTCCACCACGTACAATCTACTCCACCACGTACAATCTACTCCACCACGTACAATCTACTCCACAACGTACAATCCACTCCACCACGTACAATCTACTCCACCACGTACAATCTACTCCACCACGTACAATCTACTCCACCACGTACAATCTACTCCACCACGTACAATCTACTCTACCACGTACAATCTACTCCACAACGTACAATCCACTCCACCACGTACAATCTACTCCACCACGTACAATCTACTCCACCACGTACAATCTACTCTACCACGTACAATCCACTCCACCACGTACAATCCACTCCACCACGTACAATCTACTCCACCGCGTACAATCTACTCCACCACGTACAATCTACTCCAACACGTACAATCTACTCCAACACGTACAATCTACTCCACCGCGTACAATCCACTCCAACACGTACAATCTACTCCAACACGTACAATCTACTCCACCACGTACAATCTACTCCAACACGTACAATCTACTCCACCACGTACAATCTACTCCAACACGTACAATCTACTCCACCACGTACAATCCACTCCAACACGTACAATCTACTCCAACACGTACAATCTACTCCAACAAGTACAATCTACTCCACCACGTACAATCTACTCCACCACGTACAATCTACTCCAACACGTACAATCTACTCCACCACGTACAATCTACTCCACAACGTACAATCTACTCCACAACGTACAATCTACTCCACCACGTACAATCTACTCTACCACGTACAATCTACTCCACCACGTACAATCTACTCCACCACGTACAATCGACTCCACCACGTACAATCTACTCTACCACGTACAATCGACTCCACCACGTACAATCGACTCCACCACGTACAATCTACTCCACAACGTACAATCTACTCCACCGCGTACAATCTACTCCACCACGTACAATCTACTCTACCACGTACAATCTACTCCAACACGTACAATCTACTCCACCACGGACAATCTACTCCACCACGTACAATCTACTCTACCACGTACAATCGACTCCACCGCGTACAATCTACTCCACCGCGTACAATCTACTCCACCGCGTACAATCTACTCCACCACGTACAATCTACTCCAACACGTACAATCTACTCCACCGCGTACAATCTACTCCACCACGTACAATCTACTCCACCACGTACAATCTACTCTACCACGTACAATCTACTCCACCACGTACAATCTATTCCACCACGTACAATCTACTCTACCACGTACAATCTACTCCACCACGTACAATCTACTCCACCACGTACAATCTACTCCACCACGTACAATCTACTCTACCACGTACAATCTACTCCACCACGTACAATCGACTCCACCACGTACAATCTACTCTACCACGTACAATCGACTCCACCACGTACAATCTACTCCACCACGTACAATCTACTCTACCACGTACAATCTACTCCACCACGTACAATCGACTCCACCACGTACAATCTACTCCACCACGTACAATCTATTCCACCACGTACAATCTACTCTACCACGTACAATCTACTCCACCACGTACAATCTACTCCACCACGTACAATCTACTCCACCGCGTACAATCTACTCCACCGCGTACAATCTACTCCACCGCGTACAATCTACTCCACCACGTACAATCCACTCCACCACGTACAATCTACTCCACCACGTACAATCTATTCCACCACGTACAATCTACTCCACCACGTACAATCTACTCCACCACGTACAATCTACTCCACCACGTACAATCTACTCCACAACGTACAATCTACTCCACCACGTACAATCTACTCCACCACGTACAATCCACTCCACCACGTACAATCTATTCCACCACGTACAATCTACTCCACAACGTACAATCTACTCCACAACGTACAATCGACTCCACCACGTACAATCTATTCCACCACGTACAATCTACTCCACCACGTACAATCTATTCCACCACGTACAATCTATTCCACCACGTACAATCTACTCCACCACGTACAATCTACTCCACAACGTACAATCGACTCCACCACGTACAATCTACTCCACCACGCACAATCTACTCCACCACGTACAATCGACTCCACCACGTACAATCTACTCCACCGCGTACAATCTACTCCACCACGTACAATCCACTCCACCACGTACAATCCACTCCACCACGTACAATCTACTCCACAACGTACAATCGACTCCACCACGTACAATCTACTCCACCACGTACAATCCACTCCACCACGTACAATCTACTCCACCACGTACAATCTATTCCACCACGTACAATCTACTCCACCACGTACAATCTACTCCACAACGTACAATCTACTCCACCACGTACAATCTACTCCACCACGTACAATCTACTCCACCACGTACAATCGACTCCACCACGTACAATCTACTCTACCACGTACAATCGACTCCACCACGTACAATCTACTCCACAACATACAATCTACTCCACCACGTACAATCTACTCCACCACGTACAATCTACTCCACCACGTACAATCTACTCCACAACGTACAATCTACTCCACCACGTACAATCTACTCCACCACGTACAATCTACTCCACAACGTACAATCTACTCCACCGCGTACAATCTACTCCACCGCGTACAATCCACTCCACCACGTACAATCTACTCCACCACGTACAATCTACTCCACCACGTACAATCTACTCCACCAAGTACAATCTACTCCACCACGTACAATCTACTCCACCACGTACAATCCACTCCACCACGTACAATCTACTCCACCACGTACAATCTACTCCACCGCGTACAATCTACTCCACCGCGTACAATCCACTCCACCACGTACAATCCACTCCACCACGTACAATCTACTCCACCACGTACAATCTACTCCACCGCGTACAATCTACTCCACCACGTACAATCCACTCCACCACGTACAATCTACTCCACCGCGTACAATCTACTCCACCGCGTACAATCCACTCCACCACGTACAATCCACTCCACCACGTACAATCTACTCCACCACGTACAATCTACTCCACCGCGTACAATCTACTCCACCACGTACAATCTACTCCACCACGTACAAACGACTCGACCACGTACAATCTACTCCACCACGTACAATCTACTCCACCACGTACAAACGACTCGACCGCGTACAATCTACTCCACCACGTACAAACTACTCCACCACGTACAATCCACTCCACCACGTACAATCTACTCCACCACGTACAATCTACTCCACCACGTACAATCTACTCCACAACGTACAATCTACTCCAACACGTACAAACGACTCGACCACGTACAATCTACTCTACCACGTACAATCTACTCCACCACGTACAATCTACTCCACAACGTACAATCTACTCCAACACGTACAAACGACTCGACCACGTACAATCTACTCCACCACGTACAATCTACTCCACCACGTACAAACGACTCGACCACGTACAATCTACTCCACCACGTACAAACTACTCCACCACGTACAAACTACTCCACCACGTACAATCCACTCCACCACGTACAATCTACTCCACCACGTACAATCCACTCCACCACGTACAATCTACTCCACCACGTACAATCTACTCCACCACGTACAATCTACTCCACCACGTACAATCCACTCCAACACGTACAATCTACTCCACCACGTACAATCTACTCCACCACGTACAATCTACTCCACCACGTACAATCTACTCCACCACGTACAATCTACTCCACCACGTACAATCTCCTCCACCACGTACAATCCACTCCACCACGTACAATCTACTCCACCACGTACAATCTACTCCACCACGTACAATCTACTCCACCACGTACAATCCACTCCAACACGTACAATCTACTCCACCGCGTACAATCTACTCCACCACGTACAATCCACTCCAACACGTACAATCTACTCCACAACGTACAATCTACTCCACCACGTACAATCCACTCCAACACGTACAATCTACTCCACCACGTACAATCTACTCCAACACGTACAATCTACTCCACCACGTACAATCTACTCCACCACGTACAATCCACTCCAACACGTACAATCTACTCCACCACGTACAATCCACTCCAACACTTACAATCTACTCCACAACGTACAATCTACTCCACCACGTACAATCTACTCCACCACGTACAATCGACTCTACCACGTACAATCTACTCCACCGCGTACAATCTGCTCCACCACGTACAATCTACTCCACCACGTACAATCTACTCCACAACGTACAATCTACTCCACCGCGTACAATCTACTCCACCACGTACAATCTACTCCACCGCGTACAATCTACTCCACCGCGTACAATCTACTCCACTACGTACAATCTACTCCACCGCGTACAATCTACTCCACCACGTACAATCTACTCCACCACGTACAATCTACTCCACCGCGTACAATCTACTCCACTACGTACAATCTACTCCACCACGTACAATCTACTCCACAACGTACAATCTACTCCACTACGTACAATCTACTCCACAACGTACAATCTACTCCACCGCGTACAATCTACTCCACCGCGTACAATCTACTCCACCGCGTACAATCTACTCCACCACGTACAATCTACTCCACCACGTACAATCTACTCCACAACGTACAATCTACTCCACCACGTACAATCTACTCCACCACGTACAATCTACTCCAACACGTACAATCTACTCCACCACGTACAATCTACTCCACCACGTACAATCTACTCCACCACGTACAATCTACTCCACAACGTACAATCTACTCCACCACGTACAAACTACTCCACCACGTACAATCTACTCCACCACGTACAATCTACTCCACCACGTACAATCTACTCCACCACGTACAATCTACTCCACCACGTACAATCTACTCCACCACGTACAATCTACTCCACCACGTACAATCTACTCCACAACGTACAATCCACTCCACCACGTACAATCTACTCCACCACGTACAATCTACTCCACCACGTACAATCTACTCCACAACGTACAATCCACTCCACCACGTACAATCTACTCCACCACGTACAATCTACTCTACCACGTACAATCTACTCCACCACGTACAATCTACTCCACCACGTACAATCTACTCTACCACGTACAATCTACTCCACAACGTACAATCCACTCCACCACGTACAATCTACTCCACCACGTACAATCTACTCCACCACGTACAATCTACTCCACCACGTACAATCTACTCCACCACGTACAATCTACTCTACCACGTACAATCGACTCCACCACGTACAATCTACTCCACCGCGTACAATCTACTCCACCACGTACAATCCACTCCACCACGTACAATCTACTCCACAACGTACAATCGACTCCACCACGTACAATCTACTCCACCACGTACAATCCACTCCACCACGTACAATCTACTCCACCACGTACAATCTATTCCACCACGTACAATCTACTCCACCACGTACAATCTACTCCACAACGTACAATCTACTCCACCACGTACAATCTACTCCACCACGTACAATCTACTCCACCACGTACAATCGACTCCACCACGTACAATCTACTCTACCACGTACAATCGACTCCACCACGTACAATCTACTCCACAACATACAATCTACTCCACCACGTACAATCTACTCCACCACGTACAATCTACTCCACCACGTACAATCTACTCCACCACGTACAATCTACTCCACAACGTACAATCTACTCCACCGCGTACAATCTACTCCACCGCGTACAATCCACTCCACCACGTACAATCTACTCCACCACGTACAATCTACTCCACCAAGTACAATCTACTCCACCACGTACAATCTACTCCACCACGTACAATCCACTCCACCACGTACAATCTACTCCACCGCGTACAATCTACTCCACCGCGTACAATCTACTCCACCGCGTACAATCCACTCCACCACGTACAATCTACTCCACCACGTACAATCTACTCCACCAAGTACAATCTACTCCACCGCGTACAATCTACTCCACCGCGTACAATCCACTCCACCACGTACAATCTACTCCACCACGTACAATCTACTCCACCAAGTACAATCTACTCCACCACGTACAATCTACTCCACCACGTACAATCCACTCCACCACGTACAATCTACTCCACCACGTACAATCTACTCCACCACGTACAATCTACTCCACAACGTACAATCTACTCCACAACGTACAATCTACTCCACCGCGTACAATCTACTCCACCACGTACAATCTACTCCACCACGTACAATCTACTCCACCAAGTACAATCTACTCCACCACGTACAATCTACTCCACCACGTACAATCCACTCCACCACGTACAATCTACTCCACCACGTACAATCTACTCCACCGCGTACAATCTACTCCACCGCGTACAATCCACTCCACCACGTACAATCCACTCCACCACGTACAATCTACTCCACCGCGTACAATCTACTCCACCACGTACAATCCACTCCACCACGTACAATCTACTCCACCGCGTACAATCTACTCCACCGCGTACAATCCACTCCACCACGTACAATCCACTCCACCACGTACAATCTACTCCACCGCGTACAATCTACTCCACCACGTACAATCTACTCCACCACGTACAAACGACTCGACCACGTACAATCTACTCCACCGTGTACAATCTACTCCACCACGTACAATCTACTCCACCACGTACAAACGACTCGACCGCGTACAATCTACTCCACCACGTACAATCTACTCCACCACGTACAAACTACTCCACCACGTACAATCCACTCCACCACGTACAATCTACTCCACCACGTACAATCTACTCCACAACGTACAATCTACTCCAACACGTACAAACGACTCGACCACGTACAATCTACTCTACCACGTACAATCTACTCCACCACGTACAATCTACTCCACCACGTACAATCTACTCCACAACGTACAATCTACTCCAACACGTACAAACGACTCGACCACGTACAATCTACTCCACCACGTACAATCTACTCCACCACGTACAAACGACTCGACCACGTACAATCTACTCCACCACGTACAAACTACTCCACCACGTACAAACTACTCCACCACGTACAATCCACTCCACCACGTACAATCTACTCCACCACGTACAATCCACTCCACCACGTACAATCTACTCCACCACGTACAATCTACTCCACCACGTACAATCTACTCCACCACGTACAATCCACTCCAACACGTACAATCTACTCCACCGCGTACAATCTACTCCACCACGTACAATCCACTCCAACACGTACAATCTACTCCACAACGTACAATCTACTCCACCACGTACAATCTACTCCACCGCGTACAATCTACTCCACCACGTACAATCCACTCCAACACGTACAATCTACTCCACAACGTACAATCTACTCCAACACGTACAATCTACTCCACAACGTACAATCTACTCCACCACGTACAATCCACTCCAACACGTACAATCTACTCCACCACGTACAATCCACTCCAACACTTACAATCTACTCCACAACGTACAATCTACTCCACCACGTACAATCTACTCCACCACGTACAATCGACTCTACCACGTACAATCTACTCCACCGCGTACAATCTACTCCACCACGTACAATCTACTCCACCACGTACAATCTACTCCACAACGTACAATCTACTCCACCGCGTACAATCTACTCCACCACGTACAATCTACTCCACCGCGTACAATCTACTCCACCGCGTACAATCTACTCCACTACGTACAATCTACTCCACCGCGTACAATCTACTCCACCACGTACAATCTACTCCACCACGTACAATCTACTCCACCGCGTACAATCTACTCCACTACGTACAATCTACTCCACCACGTACAATCTACTCCACAACGTACAATCTACTCCACTACGTACAATCTACTCCACCACGTACAATCTACTCCACAACGTACAATCTACTCCACCGCGTACAATCTACTCCACCGCGTACAATCTACTCCACCGCGTACAATCTACTCCACCACGTACAATCTACTCCACCACGTACAATCTACTCCAACACGTACAATCTACTCCACCACGTACAATCTACTCCACCACGTACAATCTACTCCACCACGTACAATCTACTCCACAACGTACAATCTACTCCACCACGTACAAACTACTCCACCACGTACAATCTACTCCACCACGTACAATCTACTCCACCACGTACAATCTACTCCACCACGTACAATCTACTCCACAACGTACAATCTACTCCACCACGTACAATCTACTCCACCACGTACAAACTACTCCACCACGTACAATCTACTCCACCACGTACAATCTACTCCAACACGTACAATCTACTCCACCACGTACAATCTACTCCACCACGTACAATCTACTCCACCACGTACAATCTACTCCAACACGTACAATCTACTCCACCACGTACAATCTACTCCACCACGTACAATCTACTCCACCACGTACAATCTACTCCACAACGTACAATCTACTCCACCACGTACAAACTACTCCACCACGTACAATCTACTCCACCACGTACAATCTACTCCACCACGTACAATCTACTCCACCACGTACAATCTACTCCACAACGTACAATCTACTCCACCACGTACAATCTACTCCACCACGTACAAACTACTCCACCACGTACAATCTACTCCACCACGTACAATCTACTCCAACACGTACAATCTACTCCACCACGTACAATCTACTCCACCACGTACAATCTACTCCACCACGTACAATCTACTCCACAACGTACAATCTACTCCACCGCGTACAATCTACTCCACCGCGTACAATCTACTCCACCGCGTACAATCTACTCCACAACGTACAATCTACTCCACCGCGTACAATCTACTCCACCGCGTACAATCTACTCCACAGCGTACAATCTACTCCACCGCGTACAATCTACTCCACCGCGTACAATCTACTCCACCACGTACAATCTACTCCACCACGTACAATCTACTCCACCACGTACAATCTACTCCACCACGTACAATCTACTCCACCACGTACAATCTACTCCACCACGTACAATCTACTCCACCACGTACAATCTACTCCACAACGTACAATCTACTCCACCACGTACAAACGACTCGACCACGTACAATCTACTCCACCACGTACAATCCACTCCACCACGTACAAACTACTCCACCACGTACAATCCACTCCACCACGTACAAACTACTCCACCACGTACAAACGACTTCACCACGTACAAACTACTCCACCACGTACAATCCACTCCACCACGTACAATCTACTCCACCACGTACAATCTACTCCACCACGTACAATCCACTCCACCACGTACAAACTACTCCACCACGTACAATCCACTCCACCACGTACAAACTACTCCACCACGTACAAACGACTTCACCACGTACAAACTACTCCACCACGTACAATCCACTCCACCACGTACAATCTACTCCACCACGTACAATCCACTCCACCACGTACAATCTACTCCACCACGTACAAACGACTCCACCACGTACAAACTACTCCACCACGTACAATCCACTCCACCACGTACAATCCACTCCACCACGTACAATCTACTCCACCACGTACAATCCACTCCACCACGTACAATCTACTCCACCGCGTACAATCTATTCCACCACGTACAATCTACTCCACCACGTACAATCTATTCCACCGCGTACAATCTACTCCACCGCGTACAATCTACTCCACCACGTACAATCTACTCCACCACGTACAATCTACTCCACCACGTACAATCTACTCCACCGCGTACAATCTACTCCACCACGTACAATCTACTCCACCACGTACAATCTACTCCACCACGTACAAACTACTCCACCACGTACAATCTACTCCACCACGTACAATCTACTCCACCACGTACAATCTACTCCACCGCGTACAATCCACTCCACCGCGTACAATCTACTCCACCGCGTACAATCTACTCCACAACGTACAATCTACTCCACCACGTACAATCTACTCCACAACGTACAATCTACTCCACCGCGTACAATCTACTCCACCACGTACAATCTACTCCACCACGTACAATCTACTCCACCGCGTACAATCTACTCCACCGCGTACAATCTACTCCACAACGTACAATCTACTCCACCACGTACAATCCACTCCACCACGTACAATCCACTCCACCACGTACAATCCACTCCACCACGTACAATCTACTCCACCACGTACAATCTACTCCACCACGTACAATCTACTCCACAACGTACAATCTACTCCACCGCGTACAATCTACTCCACAACGTACAATCTACTCCACCACGTACAATCTACTCCACCACGTACAATCTACTCCACAACGTACAATCTACTCCACCACGTACAATCTACTCCACCACGTACAATCTACTCCACAACGTACAATCTACTCCACAACGTACAATCTACTCCACCACGTACAATCTACTCCACAACGTACAATCTACTCCACAACGTACAATCTACTCCACCACGTACAATCTACTCCACCACGTACAATCTACTCCACAACGTACAATCTACTCCACCACGTACAATCTACTCCACAACGTACAATCTACTCCACCACGTACAATCTACTCCACCACGTACAATCTACTCCACCACGTACAATCTACTCCACAACGTACAATCCACTCCACCACGTACAATCCACTCCACCACGTACAATCTACTCCACCACGTACAATCTACTCCACCACGTACAATCTACTCCACCACGTACAATCTACTCCACCACGTACAATCTACTCCACCACGTACAATCTACTCCACCGCGTACAATCTACTCCACCGCGTACAATCTACTCCACCGCGTACAATCTACTCCACCGCGTACAATCTACTCCACCGCGTACAATCTACTCCACCTCGTACAATCTACTCCACCGCGTACAATCTACTCCACCGCGTACAATCTACTCCACCGCGTACAATCTACTCCACCGCGTACAATCTACTCCACCACGTACAATCTACTCCACAACGTACAATCTACTCCACCACGTACAATCTACTCCACCACGTACAATCTACTCCACCACGTACAATCTACTCCACCACGTACAATCTACTCCACCAC
This sequence comes from Heptranchias perlo, assembly GCF_035084215.1. Classification (NCBI taxonomy): domain Eukaryota; kingdom Metazoa; phylum Chordata; class Chondrichthyes; order Hexanchiformes; family Hexanchidae; genus Heptranchias; species Heptranchias perlo. The sequence continues at coordinate 83,706,932 of NC_090334.1, read as the reverse complement.
GTACAATCTACTCCACCACGTACAATCTACTCCACCGCGTACAATCTACTCCACCACGTACAATCTACTCCACCACGTACAATCTACTCCACCACGTACAATCCACTCCACCACGTACAATCCACTCCACCACGTACAATCTACTCCACCACGTACAATCTACTCCACCACGTACAATCTACTCCACAACGTACAATCTACTCGACCAGGTACAATCTACTCCACCACGTACAATCTACTCCACCACGTACAATCTACTCCACCGCGTACAATCTACTCCACCACGTACAATCTACTCCACAACGTACAATCTACTCCACCACGTACAATCTACTCCACAACGTACAATCTACTCGACCAGGTACAATCTACTCCACCACGTACAATCTACTCCACCACGTACAATCTACTCCACCACGTACAATCTACTCCACCACGTACAATCTACTCCACCACGTACAATCTACTCCACCACGTACAATCTACTCCACAACGTACAATCTACTCGACCAGGTACAATCTACTCCACCACGTACAATCTACTCCACCACGTCCAATCTACTCCACCGCGTACAATCTACTCCACAACGTACAATCTACTCGACCAGGTACAATCTACTCCACCACGTACAATCTACTCCACCACGTACAATCTACTCCACCGCGTACAATCTACTCCACCGCGTACAATCTACTCCACCGCGTACAATCTACTCCACCACGTACAATCTACTCCACAACGTACAATCTACTCCACCACGTACAATCTACTCCACAACGTACAATCTACTCCACCGCGTACAATCCACTCCACCACGTACAATCTACTCCACAACGTACAATCTACTCCACCACGTACAATCTACTCCACCACGTACAATCCACTCCACCACGTACAATCCACTCCACAACGTACAATCTACTCCACAACGTACAATCTACTCCACCACGTACAATCTACTCCACCGCGTACAAACTACTCCACCACGTACAATCTACTCTACCACGTACAATCTACTCCACCACGTACAATCTACTCCACCACGTACAATCTACTCCACCACGTACAATCCACTCCACCACGTACAATCTACTCCACCACGTACAATCCACTCCACAACGTACAATCAACTGCACAACGTACAATCTACTCTACCACGTACAATCTACTCCACCACGTACAATCTACTCCACCACGTACAATCTACTCCACCACGTACAATCTACTCCACCACGTACAATCCACTCCACAACGTACAATCAACTGCACAACGTACAATCTACTCTACCACGTACAATCTACTCCACCACGTACAATCTACTCCACCACGTGCAATTTACTCCACCACGTACAATCTACTCCACCACGTACAATCTACTCCACCACGTACAATCTACTCCACCACGTACAATCCACTCCACAACGTACAATCAACTGCACAACGTACAATCTACTCTACCACGTACAATCTACTCCACCACGTACAATCTACTCAACCACGTACAATCTACTCCACCGCGTACAATCTACTCCACCACGTACAATCTACTCTACCACGTACAATCTACTCCACCACGTACAATCTACTCCAACGCGTACAATCTACTCCACCACGTACAAACTACTCCACCACGTACAATCTACTCCACCACGTACAATCTACTCCACCACGTACAATCTACTCCACCACGTACAATCTACTCCACCACGTACAATCTACTCCACAACGTACAATCTACTCCACCACGTACAATCTACTCTACCACGTACAATCTACTCCACCACGTACAATCTACTCCACAACGTACAATCTACTCCACCACGTACAATCTACTCCACCACGTACAATCTACTCCACCGCGTACAATCTACTCCACCACGTACAATCTACTCCACCACGTACAATCTACTCCACAACGTACAATCTACTCGACCAGGTACAATCTACTCCACCACGTACAATCTACTCCACCACGTACAATCTACTCCACCGCGTACAATCTACTCCACCGCGTACAATCTACTCCACCACGTACAATCTACTCCACAACGTACAATCTACTCCACCACGTACAATCTACTCCACCACGTACAATCCACTCCACCACGTACAATCTACTCCACAACGTACAATCTACTCCACCACGTACAATCTACTCCACCACGTACAATCCACTCCACCACGTACAATCTACTCCACCACGTACAATCCACTCCACAACGTACAATCTACTCCACAACGTACAATCTACTCCACCACGTACAATCTACTCCACCGCGTACAAACTACTCCACCACGTACAATCTACTCTACCACGTACAATCTACTCCACCACGTACAATCTACTCCACCACGTACAATCTACTCCACCACGTACAATCTACTCGACCAGGTACAATCTACTCCACCACGTACAATCTACTCCACCACGTACAATCTACTCCACCACGTACAATCTACTCCACCACGTACAATCTACTCCACCACGTACAATCTACTCCACAACGTACAATCTACTCGACCAGGTACAATCTACTCCACCACGTACAATCTACTCCACCACGTCCAATCTACTCCACCGCGTACAATCTACTCCACAACGTACAATCTACTCGACCAGGTACAATCTACTCCACCACGTACAATCTACTCCACCACGTACAATCTACTCCACCGCGTACAATCTACTCCACCGCGTACAATCTACTCCACCGCGTACAATCTACTCCACCACGTACAATCTACTCCACAACGTACAATCTACTCCACCACGTACAATCTACTCCACCACGTACAATCCACTCCACCACGTACAATCTACTCCACAACGTACAATCTACTCCACCACGTACAATCTACTCCACCACGTACAATCCACTCCACCACGTACAATCCACTCCACAACGTACAATCTACTCCACAACGTACAATCTACTCCACCACGTACAATCTACTCCACCGCGTACAAACTACTCCACCACGTACAATCTACTCTACCACGTACAATCTACTCCACCACGTACAATCTACTCCACCACGTACAATCTACTCCACCACGTACAATCTACTCCACCACGTACAATCTACTCCACCACGTACAATCCACTCCACAACGTACAATCAACTGCACAACGTACAATCTACTCTACCACGTACAATCTACTCCACCACGTACAATCTACTCCACCACGTGCAATTTACTCCACCACGTACAATCTACTCCACCACGTACAATCTACTCCACCACGTACAATCTACTCCACCACGTACAATCCACTCCACAACGTACAATCAACTGCACAACGTACAATCTACTCTACCACGTACAATCTACTCCACCACGTACAATCTACTCAACCACGTACAATCTACTCCACCGCGTACAATCTACTCCACCACGTACAATCTACTCTACCACGTACAATCTACTCCACCACGTACAATCTACTCCAACGCGTACAATCTACTCCACCACGTACAAACTACTCCACCACGTACAATCTACTCCACCACGTACAATCTACTCCACCACGTACAATCTACTCCACCACGTACAATCTACTCCACCACGTACAATCTACTCCACAACGTACAATCTACTCCACCACGTACAATCTACTCTACCACGTACAATCTACTCCACCACGTACAATCTACTCCACAACGTACAATCTACTCCACCACGTACAATCTACTCCACCACGTACAATCTACTCCACCGCGTACAATCTACTCCACCACGTACAATCTACTCCACCACGTACAATCTACTCGACCAGGTACAATCTACTCCACCACGTACAATCTACTCCACCACGTACAATCTACTCCACCGCGTACAATCTACTCCACCGCGTACAATCTACTCCACCACGTACAATCTACTCCACAACGTACAATCTACTCCACCACGTACAATCTACTCCACCACGTACAATCCACTCCACCACGTACAATCTACTCCACAACGTACAATCTACTCCACCACGTACAATCTACTCCACCACGTACAATCCACTCCACCACGTACAATCTACTCCACCACGTACAATCCACTCCACAACGTACAATCTACTCCACAACGTACAATCTACTCCACCGCGTACAATCTACTCCACCGCGTACAAACTACTCCACCACGTACAATCTACTCTACCACGTACAATCTACTCCACCACGTACAATCTACTCCACCACGTACAATCTACTCCACCACGTACAATCTACTCCACCACGTACAATCTACTCCACCACGTACAATCCACTCCACAACGTACAATCCACTCCACAACGTACAATCTACTCTACCACGTACAATCTACTCCACCACGTACAATCTACTCTACCACGTACAATCTACTCCACCACGTACAATCTACTCCACCACGTTCAATCTACTCCAACGCGTACAATCTACTCCACCACGTACAAACTACTCCACCACGTACAATCTACTCCACCACGGACAATCTACTCTACCACGTACAATCTACTCCACCACGTACAATCTACTCCACCACGTACAATCTACTCCACAACGTACAATCTACTCTACCACGTACAATCTACTCCACCACGTACAATCTACTCCACAACGTACAATCTACTCCACCACGTACAATCTACTCCACCACGTACAATCTACTCCACCGCGTACAATCTACTCCACCACGTACAATCTACTCCACCACGTACAATCTACTCCACAACGTACAATCTACTCCACCACGTACAATCTACTCTACCACGTACAATCTACTCCACCACGTACAATCTACTCCACCACGTACAATCTACTCCACCACGTACAATCCACTCCACCACGTACAATCTACTCCACCACGTACAATCTACTCCACCACGAACAATCTACTCCACCACGTACAATCTACTCCACAACGTACAATCTACTCCACAACGTACAATCTACTCCACCACGTACAATCTACTCCACCACGTACAATCTACTCCACCACGTACAATCTACTCCACCACGTACAATCTACTCCACAACGTACAATCTACTCCACCACGTACAATCTACTCCACCACGTACAATCTACTCCACCGCGTACAATCTACTCCACCACGTACAATCTACTCCACCACGTACAATCTATTCCACCACGTACAATCTACTCCACCACGTACAATCTACTCCACCACGTACAATCTACTCCACCACGTACAATCTACTCCACCACGTACAATCTACTCCACCACGTACAATCTACTCCACCACGTACAATCTATTCCACCACGTACAATCTACTCCACCACGTACAATCTACTCCACCACGTACAATCCACTCCACCACGTACAATCTACTCCACCACGTACAATCGACTCCACCACGTACAATCTGCTCCACCACGTACAATCTACTCCACAACATACAATCTACTCCACAACGTACAATCCACTCCACCACGTACAATCGACTCCACAACGTACAATCTACTCCACCACGTACAATCTACTCCACCACGTACAATCTACTCCACAACGTACAATCCACTCCACCACGTACAATCGACTCCACAACGTACAATCTACTCCACCACGTACAATCTACTCCACCACGTACAATCTACTCCACCACGTACAATCTACTCCACAACGTACAATCCACTCCACCACGTACAATCTACTCCACCACGTACAATCTACTCCACCACGTACAATCTACTCCACCACGTACAATCTACTCCACAACGTACAATCCACTCCACAACGTACAATCTACTCCACCACGTACAATCTACTCCACCACGTACAATCTACTCCACAACGTACAATCCACTCCACCACGTACAATCTACTCCACCACGTACAATCGACTCCACCACGTACAATCTGCTCCACCACGTACAATCTACTCCACAACATACAATCTACTCCACAACGTACAATCCACTCCACCACGTACAATCGACTCCACAACGTACAATCCACTCCACCACGTACAATCTACTCCACCACGTACAATCTACTCCACAACGTACAATCTACTCCACCACGTACAATCTACTCCACCACGTACAATCTACTCCACAACATACAATCTACTCCACAACGTACAATCCACTCCACCACGTGCAATCTACTCCACAACGTACAATCTACTCCACCACGTACAATCTACTCCACCACGTACAATCTACTCCACCACGTACAATCTACTCCACAACGTACAATCTACTCCACAACGTACAATCCACTCCACCACGTACAATCTACTCCACCACGTACAATCTACTCCACCACGTACAATCTACTCCACCACGTACAATCTACTCCACCACGTACAATCTACTCCACCACGTACAATCTACTCCACCACGTACAATCTACTCCACCACGTACAATCTACTCCACCACGTACAATCTACTCCAACACGTACAATCTACTCCACCACGTACAATCTACTCAACCACGTACAATCTACTCCACCACGTACAATCTACTCCACCACGTACAATCTACTCCACCACGTACAATCTACTCAACCACGTACAATCTACTCCACCACGTACAATCTACTCCACAACGTACAATCTACTCTACCACGTACAATCTACTCCACCACGTACAATCTACTCCACAACGTACAATCTACTCCACCACGTACAATCTACTCCACCACGTACAATCTACTCCACCGCGTACAATCTACTCCACCACGTACAATCTACTCCACCACGTACAATCTACTCCACAACGTACAATCTACTCCACCACGTACAATCTACTCTACCACGTACAATCTACTCCACCACGTACAATCTACTCCACCACGTACAATCTACTCCACCACGTACAATCCACTCCACCACGTACAATCTACTCCACCACGTACAATCCACTCCACCACGTACAATCTACTCCACCACGTACAATCTACTCCACCACGTACAATCCACTCCACCACGTACAATCTACTCCACCACGTACAATCTACTCCACCACGTACAATCTACTCCACCACGTACAATCTACTCCACCACGAACAATCTACTCCACCACGTACAATCTACTCCACAACGTACAATCTACTCCACAACGTACAATCTACTCCACCACGTACAATCTACTCCACCACGTACAATCTACTCCACCACGTACAATCTACTCCACCACGTACAATCTACTCCACAACGTACAATCTACTCCACCACGTACAATCTACTCCACCACGTACAATCTACTCCACCACGTACAATCCACTCCACCACGTACAATCTACTCCACCGCGTACAATCTACTCCACCACGTACAATCTACTCCACCACGTACAATCTACTCCACCACGTACAATCTACTCCACAACGTACAATCTACTCCACCACGTACAATCTACTCCACAGCGTACAATCTACTCCACCACGTACAATCTACTCCACCACGTACAATCTACTCCACCACGTACAATCTACTCCACCACGTACAATCTACTCCACCACGTACAATCTACTCCACCACGTACAATCTATTCCACCACGTACAATCTACTCCACCACGTACAATCTACTCCACCACGTACAATCTACTCCACCACGTACAATCTATTCCACCACGTACAATCTACTCCACCACGTACAATCTACTCCACCACGTACAATCCACTCCACCACGTACAATCTACTCCACCACGTACAATCGACTCCACCACGTACAATCTGCTCCACCACGTACAATCTACTCCACAACATACAATCTACTCCACAACGTACAATCCACTCCACCACGTACAATCTACTCCACAACGTACAATCTACTCCACCACGTACAATCTACTCCACCACGTACAATCTACTCCACAACATACAATCTACTCCACAACGTACAATCCACTCCACCACGTGCAATCTACTCCACAACGTACAATCTACTCCACCACGTACAATCTACTCCACCACGTACAATCTACTCCACCACGTACAATCTACTCCACAACGTACAATCTACTCCACAACGTACAATCCACTCCACCACGTACAATCTACTCCACCACGTACAATCTACTCCACCACGTACAATCTACTCCACCACGTACAATCTACTCCACCACGTACAATCTACTCCACCACGTACAATCTACTCCACCACGTACAATCTACTCCACCACGTACAATCTACTCCACCACGTACAATCTACTCCAACACGTACAATCTACTCCACCACGTACAATCTACTCAACCACGTACAATCTACTCCACCACGTACAATCTACTCCACCACGTACAATCTACTCCACCACGTACAATCTATTCCACCACGTACAATCTACTCCACCGCGTACAATCTATTCCACCACGTACAATCTACTCCACCACGTACAATCTACTCCACCACGTACAATCTACTCCACAACGTACAATCTACTCCACCACGTACAATCTACTCCACCACGTACAATCTACTCCACAACGTACAATCTACTCCACCACGTACAATCCACTCCACAACGTACAATCTACTCCAACACGTACAATCTACTCCACCACGGACAATCTACTCCAACACGTACAATCTACTCCACAACGTACAATCTACTCCACCACGTACAATCTACTCCACCACGTACAATCTACTCCACCACGTACAATCTACTCCACCACGTACAATCTACTCCACAACGTACAATCTACTCCACCACGTACAATCTACTCCACCACGTACAATCTACTCCACAACGTACAATCTACTCCACCACGTACAATCTACTCCACCACGTACAATCTACTCCACCGCGTACAATCTACTCCACCACGTACAATCTACTCCACCACGTACAATCTACTCCACCACGTACAATCTACTCCACCAAGTACAATCTACTCCACCACGTACAATCTACTCCACCACGTACAATCTACTCCACCACGTACAATCTACTCCACCACGTACAATCTACTCCACCGCGTACAATCTACTCCACCACGTACAATCTACTCCACAACGTACAATCTACTCCACCACGTACAATCTACTCCACCACGTACAATCTACTCTACCACGTACAATCCACTCCACCACGTACAATCCACTCCACCACGTACAATCTACTCCACCACGTACAATCTACTCCACCGCGTACAATCTACTCCACCGCGTACAATCTACTCCACAACGTACAATCTACTCCACCACGTACAATCTACTCCACAACGTACAATCTACTCGACCAGGTACAATCTACTCCACCACGTACAATCTACTCCACCACGTACAATCTACTCCACCGCGTACAATCTACTCCACAACGTACAATCCACTCCACCACGTACAATCCACTCCACCACGTACAATCTACTCCACCACGTACAATCTACTCCACCACGTACAATCTACTCCACCGCGTACAATCTACTCCACAACGTACAATCTACTCCACCACGTACAATCTACTCCACCACGTACAATCTACTCCACCGCGTACAATCTACTCCACAACGTACAATCTACTCCACCACGTACAATCTACTCGACCAGGTACAATCTACTCCACCACGTACAATCTACTCCACCACGTACAATCTACTCCACCACGTACAATCTACTCCACCACGTACAATCTACTCCACCACGTACAATCTACTCGACCAGGTACAATCTACTCCACCACGTACAATCTACTCCACCACGTACAATCTACTCGACCAGGTACAATCTACTCCACCACGTACAATCTACTCCACCACGTACAATCTACTCCACCACGTACAATCTACTCCACCACGTACAATCTACTCCACCGCGTACAATCTACTCCACCACGTACAATCTACTCCACCGCGTACAATCTACTCCACCATGTACAATCTACTCCACCACGTACAATCTACTCCACCACGTACAAACTACTCCACCGCGTACAATCTACTCGACCGCGTACAATCTACTCCACCGCGTACAATCTACTCCAACGCGTACAATCTACTCCACAGCGTACAATCTACTCCACCACGTACAATCTACTCCACCACGTACAAACTACTCCACCGCGTACAATCTACTCGACCGCGTACAATCTACTCCACCACGTACAATCTACTCCACCACGTACAATCTACTCCACAACGTACAATCTGCTCCACCACGTACAATCTACTCCACCGCGTACAAACGACTCCACCACGTACAATCTACTCCACCACGTACAATCTACTCCACCACGTACAAACTACTCCACCACGTACAATCTACTCCACCACGTACAATCTACTCCACAACGTACAATCTACTCCACAACGTACAATCTACTCCACCACGTACAATCTACTCCACAACGTACAATCTACTCCACCGCGTACAATCTACTCCACAACGTACAATCTACTCCACCACGTACAATCTACTCCACCGCGTACAAACGACTCCACCACGTACAATCTACTCCACCACGTACAATCTACTCCACCACGTACAATCTACTCCACCACGTACAATCTACTCCACAACGTACAATCTACTCCACCACGTACAATCTACTCCACCACGTACAATCTACTCCACAACGTACAATCTGCTCCACCACGTACAATCTACTCCACCGCGTACAAACTACTCCACCACGTACAATCTACTCCACCGCGTACAATCTACTCCACCACGTACAATCTACTCCACCGCGTACAATCTATTCCACCACGTACAATCTACTCCACCACGTACAATCTATTCCACCACGTACAATCTACTCCACCACGGACAAACTACTCCACCACGTACAATCTACTCCACCGCGTACAATCTACTCCACCACGTACAATCTACTCGACCACGTACAATCTACTCCACAACGTACAATCTGCTCCACCACGTACAATCTACTCCACCGCGTACAAACTACTCCACCGCGTACAATCTACTCCACCACGTACAATCTACTCCACCACGTACAATCTCCTCCACCACGTACAATCTACTCCACAACGTACAATCTACTCCACCACGTACAATCTACTCCACCACGTACAATCTACTCCACCACGTACAATCTACTCCACCACGTACAATCTACTCCACCACGTACAATCTACTCCACCACGTACAATCTACTCCACCACGTACAATCTACTCCACCACGTACAATCTACTCCACCACGTACAATCTACTCCACAACGTACAATCTACTCCACCACGTACAATCTACTCCACCGCGTACAATCTACTCCACCGCGTACAATCTACTCCACCGCGTACAATCTACTCCACTACGTACAATCTATTCCACAACGTACAATCTACTCCACCACGTACAATCTACTCCACAACGTACAATCTATTCCACAACGTACAATCTACTCCACCACGTACAATCTACTCCACAACGTACAATCTACTCCACCACGTACAATCTACTCCACCACGTACAATCTACTCCACCGCGTACAATCTACTCCACCGCGTACAATCTACTCCACTACGTACAATCTATTCCACAACGTACAATCTACTCCACCGCGTACAATCTACTCCACTACGTACAATCTACTCCACCACGTACAATCTACTCCACCGCGTACAATCTACTCCACTGCGTACAATCTATTCCACAACGTACAATCTACTCCACCACGTACAATCTACTCCACAACGTACAATCTACTCCACCACGTACAATCTACTCCACAACGTACAATCTACTCCACCACGTACAATCTACTCCACCGCGTACAATCTACTCCACCGCGTACAATCTACTCCACCGCGTACAATCTACTCCACCACGTACAATCTACTCCACCACGTACAATCTACTCCACCACGTACAAACTACTCCACCACGTACAATCTACTCCACCACGTACAATCTACTCCACCACGTACAATCTACTCCACCACGTACAATCTACTCCACCACGTACAATCTGCTCCACAACGTACAATCTACTCCACCACGTACAATCTACTCCAACACGTACAATCTACTCCACCACGTACAATCTACTCCACCACGTACAATCTACTCCACAACGTACAATCTACTCCACCACGTACAATCTACTCCACCACGTACAATCTACTCCAACACGTACAATCTACTCCACCACGTACAATCTACTCCACCACGTACAATCTACTCCACCACGTACAATCTACTCTACCACGTACAATCTACTCCACCACGTACAATCTACTCCACCACGTACAATCTACTCCACCACGTACAATCTCCTCCACCACGTACAATCTACTCCACAACGTACAATCTACTCCACCACGTACAATCTACTCCACCACGTACAATCTACTCCACAACGTACAATCTACTCCACCACGTACAATCTACTCCACAACGTCCAATCTACTCGACCAGGTACAATCTACTCCACCACGTACAATCTACTCCACCACGTACAATCTACTCCACCGCGTACAATCTACTCCACCACGTACAATCTACTCCACCACGTACAATCTACTCCACCATGTACAATCTACTCCACCACGTACAATCTACTCTACAACGTACAATCTACTCCACCACGTACAAACTACTCCACCACGTACAATATACTCCACCACGTACAATCTACTCGACCAGGTACAATCTACTCCACCACGTACAATCTACTCTACAACGTACAATCTACTCCACCACGTACAAACTACTCCACCACGTACAATCTACTCCACCACGTACAATCTACTCGACCAGGTACAATCTACTCCACCACGTACAATCTACTCCACCACGTACAATCTACTCCACCATGTACAATCTACTCCACCACGTACAATCTACTCTACAACGTACAATCTACTCCACCACGTACAAACTACTCCACCACGTACAATCTACTCCACCACGTACAATCTACTCGACCAGGTACAATCTACTCCACCGCGTACAATCTACTCCACCACGTACAATCTACTCCACCACGTACAATCTACTCGACCAGGTACAATCTACTCCACCGCGTACAATCTACTCCACAACGTACAATCTACTCCACCACGTACAATCTACTCGACCAGGTACAATCTACTCCACCGCGTACAATCTACTCCACAACGTACAATCTACTCCACCACGTACAATCTACTCGACCACGTACAATCCACTCCACCACGTACAATCTACTCCACCGCGTACAATCTATTCCACCACGTACAATCTACTCCACCGCGTACAATCTACTCCACAACGTACAATCTGCTCCACCACGTACAATCTACTCCACCGCGTACAAACTACTCCACCACGTACAATCTAATCCACCACGTACAATCTACTCCACCACGTACAATCTACTCCACCACGTACAATCTACTCCAACACGTACAATCTACTCCACCACGGACAATCCACTCCACCACGTACAATCTACTCCACCACGTACAATCTACTCCACCACGTACAAACTACTCCACCACTTACAATCTACTCCACCACGTACAATCTACTCCACCACGTACAATCTACTCCAACACGTACAATCTACTCCACCACGGACAATCTACTCCACCACGTACAATCTACTCCACCACGTACAATCTACTCCACCACGTACAATCTACTCCACCACGTACAATCTACTCCACCACGTACAATCTACTCCACCACGTACAATCTACTCGACCACGTACAATCTACTCCACCACGTACAATCTACTCCACCACGTACAATCTACTTGACCACGTACAATCTACTCCACCACGTACAATCTACTCCACCACGTACAATCTACTCCACCACGTACAATCTCCTCCACCACGTACAATCTCCTCCACCACGTACAATCTACTCCAACACGTACAATCTACTCCACCACGTACAATCTACTCCACCACGTACAATCTCCTCCACCACGTACAATCTACTCCACCGCGTACAATCTACTCCACCACGTACAATCTACTCGACCACGTAGAATCTACTCCACCACGTACAATCTACTCCACCACGTACAATCTACTCGACCACGTACAATCTACTCCACCACGTACAATCTACTCCACCACGTACAATCTACTCCACCACGTACAATCTACTCCACCACGTACAATCTACTCCAACACGTACAATCTACTCCACCACGGACAATCTACTCCACCACGTACAATCTCCTCCACCACGTACAATCTACTCCACCACGTACAATCTACTCCACCGCGTACAATCTACTCCACCACGTACAATCTACTCCACCACGTACAATCTACTCCACCACGTACAATCTACTCCACCGCGTACAAACTACTCCACCGCGTACAATCTACTCGACCGCGTACAATCTACTCCACCGCGTACAATCTACTCCACAACGTACAATCTACTCCACAACGTACAATCTACTCCACCACGTACAATCTACTCCACCACGTACAATCTACTCCACAACGTACAATCTGCTCCACCACGTACAATCTACTCCACCGCGTACAAACGACTCCACCACGTACAATCTACTCCACCACGTACAATCTACTCCACCACGTACAATCTACTCCACCACGTACAATCTACTCCACCACGTACAATCTACTCCACCACGTACAATCTACTCCACCACGTACAATCTACTCCACCGCGTACAATCTACTCCACAACGTACAATCTACTCCACCGCGTACAATCTACTCCACCACGTACAATCTACTCCACAACGTACAATCTACTCCACCGCGTACAATCCACTCCACCACGTACAATCTACTCCACCACGTACAATCTACTCCACCACGTACAATCTACTCCACTACGTACAATCTACTCCACCACGTACAATCTACTCCACCACGTACAATCTATTCCACCACGTACAATCTACTCCACCACGTACAATCTATTCCACCACGTACAATCTACTCCACCACGTACAATCTACTCCACTACGTACAATCTATTCCACCACGTACAATCTATTCCACCGCGTACAATCTACTCCACCGCGTACAATCTACTCCACCGCGTACAATCTATTCCACCACGTACAATCTACTCCACCGCGTACAATCTACTCCACCACGTACAATCTACTCCACCACGTACAATCTACTCCACCGCGTACAATCTATTCCACCACGTACAATCTACTCCACCACGTACAATCTACTCCACCATGTACAATCTACTCCACCACGTACAATCTACTCCACAACGTACAATCTACTCCACCACGGACAAACTACTCCACCACGTACAATCTACTCCACCGCGTACAATCTACTCCACCACGTACAATCTACTCGACCACGTACAATCTACTCCACAACGTACAATCTGCTCCACCACGTACAATCTACTCCACCGCGTACAAACTACTCCACCACGTACAATCTACTCCACCACGTACAATCTACTCCACCGCGTACAAACTACTCCACCACGTACAATCTACTCCACCACGTACAATCTACTCCACAACGTACAATCTACTCCACCACGTACAATCTACTCCACCGCGTACAAACTACTCCACCACGTACAATCTACTCCACCACGTACAATCTACTCCACCACGTACAATCTACTCCACCGCGTACAAACTACTCCACAACGTACAATCTACTCCACCACGTACAATCTACTCCACCGCGTACAATCTACTCCACCACGTACAATCTATTCCACCGCGTACAATCTACTCCACCGCGTACAATCTACTCCACCGCGTACAATCAACTCCACAACGTACAATCTACTCCACCGCGTACAATCTACTCCACCGCGTACAATCTACTCCACCGCGTACAATCTACTCCACCACGTACAATCTATTCCACCACGTACAATCTACTCCACCACGTACAATCTACTCCACCACGTACAATCTACTCCACAACGTACAATCTACTCCACCGCGTACAATCTACTCCACCACGTACAATCTACTCCACCACGTACAATCTACTCCACCACGTACAATCTACTCCACCACGTACAATCTACTCCACCACGTACAATCTACTCCAACACGTACAATCTACTCCACCACGTACAATCTACTCCACCACGTACAATCTACTCCAACACGTACAATCTACTCCACCACGTACAATCTACTCCACAACGTACAATCTACTCCACCGCGTACAATCTACTCCACCACGTACAATCTACTCCACCACGTACAATCTACTCCACAACGTACAATCTACTCCACCGCGTACAATCTACTCCACCACGTACAATCCACTCCACCACGTACAAACTACTCCACCACGTACAATCTACTCCACCACGTACAAACTACTCCACCACGTACAATCTACTCCACCACGTACAATCTGCTCCACAACGTACAATCTACTCCACCACGTACAATCTACTCCACAACGTACAATCTACTCCACCGCGTACAATCTACTCCACCACGTACAATCCACTCCACCACGTACAAACTACTCCACCACGTACAATCTACTCCACCACGTACAAACTACTCCACCACGTACAATCTACTCCACCACGTACAATCTGCTCCACAACGTACAATCTACTCCACCACGTACAATCTACTCCACAACGTACAATCTACTCCACCGCGTACAATCTATTCCACCGCGTACAATCTACTCCACCACGTACAATCTACTCCACCACGTACAATCTATTCCACCACGTACAATCTACTCCACCACGTACAATCTACTCCACCACGTACAATCTACTCCACCACGTACAATCTATTCCACCACGTACAATCTACTCCACCGCGTACTATCTACTCCACCACGTACAATCTACTCCACAACGCACAATCTACTCCACCACGTACAATCTACTCCACCACGTACAATCTACTCCACCACGTACAATCTACTCCACAACGCACAATCTACTCCACCACGTACAATCTACTCCACCACATACAATCTACTCCACCACGTACAATCTATTCCACCACGTACAATCTATTCCACCACGTACAATCTACTCCACCACGTACAATCTACTCCACCACGTACAATCTACTCCACCACGTACAATCTACTCCACCGCGTACAATCCACTCCACAACGTACAATCTACTCCACCACGTACAATCTACTCCACCACGTACAATCTACTCTACCACGTACAATCTAATCCACCACGTACAATCTACTCCACCGCGTACAATCTACTCCACCACGTACAATCTACTCCACCACGTACAATCTACTCCACAACGTACAATCTACTCCACCACGTACAATCTACTCCACCACGTACAATCTACTCCACCACGTACAATCTACTCCACCACGTACAATCTACTCTACCACGTACAATCTAATCCACCACGTACAATCTACTCCACCACGTACAATCTACTCCACAACGTACAATCTACTCCACCACGTACAATCTACTCCACCACGTACAATCTACTCCACAACGTACAATCTACTCCACCACGTACAATCTACTCCACCACGTACAATCTACTCCACCACGTACAATCTACTCTACCACGTACAATCTACTCCACCACGTACAATCTACTCCACCACGTACAATCTACTCCACCACGTACAATCTACTCCACCACGTACAATCTATTCCACCACGTACAATCTACTCCACCACGTACAATCTACTCCACCACGTACAATCTATTCCACCACGTACAATCTACTCCACCACGTACAATCTACTCCACCACGTACAATCTACTCCACAACGTGCAATCTACTCCACCGCGTACAATCTACTCCACCGCGTACAATCTACTCCACCGCGTACAATCTACTCCACCACGTACAATCTACTCCACCACGTACAATCTACTGCACCGCGTACAATCTACTCCACCACGTACAATCTACTCCACCACGTACAATCCACTCCACCACGTACAATCTACTCCACCACGTACAATCTACTCCACCACGTACAATCTACTCCACCACGTACAATCTACTCCACCACGTACAATCTACTCCAACACGTACAAACTACTCCACAACGTACAATCGACTCCACCGCGTACAATCTACTCTCCCACGTACAATCTACTCCACCACGTACAATCTACTCTGCCGCGTACAAACTACTCTGCTGCGTACAATCGACTCGACCGCGTACAATCTATTCTACCACGTACAATCTACTCCACCACGTACAATCTACTCTGCCGCGTACAATCTACTCTGCCACGTACAAACTACTCTGCTGCGTACAATCTACTCGACCGCGTACAATCGACTCCACCGCGTACAATCTACTCTCCCACGTACAATCTACTCCACCACGTACAATCTACTCTGCCGCGTACAAACTACTCTGCTGCGTACAATCTACTCGACCGCGTACAATCGACTCGACCGCGTACAATCTACTCTACCACGTACAATCTTCTCTACCACGTACAAACAACTCTACCGCGTACAATCTACTCGACCGCGTACAATCTACTCTACCACGTACAATCTACTCCACCACGTACAAACAACTCTACCGCGTACAATCTACTCGACCGCGTACAATCTACTCTACCGCGTACAATCGACTCGACCGCGTACAATCTACTCTACCGCGTACAATCGACTCGACCGCGTACAATCTACTCCACCACGTACAAACAACTCTACCACGTACAATCTACTCCACCACATACAAAGTACTCCACCACGTACAATCTAACCCACCACATACAATCTACTTCAACAACGTACAATCTACTCTACCACGTACAATCGACTTCAACACATACAAACTACTCATCCACGTACAAACTACTCCACCACGTACAAACTACTCATCCACGGACAAACTGCTCATCCACGTACAAACTACTCTAACACGTACAATCTACTCCAACACGGACAAATAATTCTACCACGTACAATCTATTGTACCACGTACAATCTAACCCACCACATACAATCTACTTCAACAACGTACAATCTACTCCACCACGGACAATCTACTCCAACACGTACAATCTACTCCGCCGCGTACAAACTACTCTTCCGCGTACAATCCATTCTACCACGTACAAACTACTCCACCACGTACAAACTACTCCATCACGTACAAACTACTCCACCACGTACAATCTATTCTACCACGTACAATCTACTCCACCACGTACAATCTACTCCAGCACGTACAATCTACTCTAACACGTACAATTTACTCCAGCACGTACAATCTACTCCGCCGCGTACAAACTACTCTGCCGTGTACAATCTACTCTACCACGTACAATCTACTCCACCACGTACAATCTACTCTAACACGTACAATCTACTCGACCACGTACAATCTACTCCACCGCGTACAATCTACTCTAACACGTACAATCTACTCCAGCACGTACAATCTCCTCCGCCGCGTACAAACTACCCTGCCGTGTACAATCTACTCTACCACGTACAATCTACTCCACCACGTACAATCTACTCTAAAACGTACAATTTACTCCACCGCGTACAATCAATTCTACCGCGTACAATCAACTCCAACACGTAGAATCGAACCCACCACGTACAAACAACTCTACCACGTACAAACTATTCTACCACGTACAAACAACTCGACCACGTACAAACTATTCTACCACGTACAATCTACTCCAACAAGTACAAACTGCTCTACCACAAACAAAGTCCTCCAGCATGTACAATCTAATCTAGCACGTACAATCTCCTCCACCACGTACAATCTACTCTGCCGCGTACAAACTACTCTGCTGCGTACAATCTACTCGACCGCGTACAATCTACTCGACGCGTACAATCTATTCTACCACGTACAAACAACCCGACCACGTACAAACTACTCCACCACGGACAATCTACTCTACCGCGTACAATCGACTCGACCGCGTACAATCTACTCCACCAAGTACAATCTATCAACTGCGTACAATCTATTCTACCACGTACAATCTACTCCACCAAGTACAATCTATCAACTGCGTACAATCTATTCTACCACGTACAATCTACTCCACCAAGTACAATCTATCAACTGCGTACAATCTATTCTACCACGTACAATCTATTCTACCACGTACAATCTATTCTACCACGTACAATCTATTCTACCGCGTACAATCTAATCTCCCACGTACAATCTATTCTACCACATGCAACCTACTCTGCCATGTGGATAGAAAAGATACAGCACAGAAGGGGGCCATTCGGCCCATCGTGTCCGTGCCGGCTCGAAGAACAACCAGGTGCCCACTCCAATCCCACCTTCCAGCACCCGGTCCGGAGCCCTGCAGCTTACAGCACTTTAGGTGCAGGTCCAGGTACTTTTTAAAAGAGTTGAGGGTCCCTGCCTCTCCCACCAATTCGGGCAGCGAATTCCATACACCCACCACCCTCTGGGTAAAAAAGTTTTTCCTCATGTCCCCTCTAATCCTTCGGCCAATCAGTTTAAATCTATGTCCTCTAGTTCTTGAACTCTCCGCTAGGGGAAACAGGTACTTCCTGTCTACTCTGTCTAGGCCCCTCATAATTTTGTACACCTCAATCAAGTCTCCCCTCAGCCTCCTCTGCTCCAAGGAAAACAACCCCAGCCTATCTAATCTCTCCTCGAAGCTGCAATTTTCAAGCCCTGGCAACATTCTTGTAAATCTTCTCTGCACTCTCTCCAGAGCAATTACGTCCTTCCTGTAATGTGGTGACCAGAACTGCGCACAATACTCCAGCTGTGGCCTTACCAGCGTTTTATACAGTTCCATCATTACATCCCTGCTTTTGTATTCTATACCTCGGCTAATAACAGAGAGCATTCCGTATGCCTTCTTCACAACCTTATCTACCTGTACTGCCACCTTCAGGGACCTGTGCACATGCACTCCAAGGTCTCTCACTTCCTCCACCCCTCTCAATATATTCCCATTTACTGCGTTTTCCCTTTTACTGTTTGCCCTCCCTAAGTGCATTACCTCACACTTCTCCGGGTTGAACTCCATTTGCCACTTTTCCGCCCACTCCACCAACCAATTGATATGGAGTAGGTCAGAAATGGGGATGTTCGCTGATGATTGCATAGTGTTCAGTTCCATTTGCAACCCCTCAGCTGATGAATCAGTCCGAGCCCGCATGCAGCAAGACCTGGACAACATCCAGGCTTGGGCTCATAATTGGCAAGTAACATTCGCGCCAGACATGTGCCAGGCAATGACCATCTCCAACAAGGGAGGGTCCAACAACCTCCCCTTGACATTCAACGACATTACCATCGCCGAATCCCCCACCATCAACATCCTGGGGGTCACCATTGACCAGAAACTTAACTGGACCAGCCATATAAATACTGTGGCTACAAGAACAGGTCAGAGGCTGGGTATTCTGTGGCGAGTGACTCACCTCCTGACACCCCAAAGCCTTTCCAACATCTACAAGGCACAAGTCAGGAGTGTGATGGAATACTCTCCACTTGCCTGGATGAGTGCAGCTCCAACAACACTCAAGAAGCTCGACACCATCCGGGACAAAGCAGCCCACTTGATTGGCACCCCATCCACCACCCTAAACATTCACTCTCTTCACCACCAGCGCACTGTGGCTGCAGTGTGTACCATCCACAGGATGCACTGCAGCAACTCACCAAGGCTTCTTCAACAGCACATTCCTAACCTGCGACCCCTACCACCTTGAAGGACAAGAGCAGCAGGCACATGGGAACAACACCACCTGCACGTTCCCCTCCAAGTCACACACCATCCCAACTTGGAAATATATCGCCGTTCCTTCATCGTCGCTGGGTCAAAATTTGGAACTCCCTTCCTAACAGCACTGTGGGAGAACCTTCACCACACGGACTGCAGCGGTTCAAGAAGGCGGCTCACCACCACCTTCTCAAGGTCAATTAGGGATGGGCAATAAATGCCGGCCTCGCCAGCGACGACCACATCCCATGAACGAATAAAATAAAAATCTTCTTGGAGTCGACAGCTATCCTCTTCACTATGAACTACACGGCCAATTTTTGTGTCGTCTGAAAATTTGCCAATCATGCCCCCTACATTCAAGTCCAAATCATTAATATATACCACAAACAGCAAGGGACCCAACACTGAGCCCTGTGGTACACCACTGGAAACGGATTTCCATTCGCAAAGACATCCATCGACTTTTATCCTTCGTTTCCTGTTACTGAGCCAATTTTGGATCCAATTTGCCACATTTCCCTGTATCCCATGGGCTTTTACCTTTCTGACCAGTCTGCCATGTGGGACCTTGTCAAATGCCTTTCTCAAATCCATGTAGACAACATCCACTGCACTACCCTCATCAATCCTCCTTGTCACTTCCTCAAAGAATTCAATCAGATTTGTAAGGCATGACCTTCCCTGAACAAATCCATGCTGACTATCCTTGATTAAACCATGCCTTTCCAAGTGACAGTTTATCCTATCTTTCAGTATTGATTCTAATAGTTTGCCCACCACTGAGGTAAGATTGACCAGCCTATAATTGTTCGGCCTTTCCCTCGTACCCTTTTTAAACAATGGTACTACGTTTCCAGTCTTTCAGTCCTCCGGTACCTCCCCTGTATCTAGTGAGGATTGGAAAATGATCCTCAGAGCATCCGCTATTTCCTCCCTGTCTTCCTTCAATAGCCTAGGAAACAATCCATCCGGCCCTGGTGACTTATCAACTTCCAAGGATTCCAGTCCCTCCAGTACTTCCTCTCTCGTTATGTTTACCTTATCCAATATTTCACACCTCTCCTCTTTAACTACTATGTCCGGATCATCCCTTTCCTTTGTGAATACGGAGACAAAATATTCATTTAAAACCCTACCCACATCCTCTGCTTCTACACACAAGTTACCCTTATCATCCCTGATAGGTCCCACCTCTTCCTTAGCTCTCCTCTTGTTCTTAATGTACTGATAAAACATCTTCGGGTTTCCTTTAATCTTACTTGCTAATATTTTTTCATGTCCTCTCTTTGCTTTCCTTATTTCCTTTTTTACGTCATCCCTGTACTTTCTATACTCCTCTAGGCTTTCTGCAGTATTTAGTTTTCTGTGACAGTCATAAGCTTTCTTTTTCTGCTTTATCTTGCCCCATTGGAATAAACGGGTCTTTTTCCGGGTGGCAGGCAGTGACTCGTGGGGTACCGCAGGGATCAGTGCTTGGGCCCCAGCTATTCACAGTATATTAATGATTTGGATGAGGGAACTAAATGTAACATTTCCAAGTTTGCAGACGACACAAAGCTGGGGTGGAATGTGAGCTGTGAGGAGGATGCAAAGAGGCTCCAATGTGATTTAGACAAGTTGGGTGAGCGGGCAAGAACATGGCAGATGCAGTATAACGTGGATAAATGTGAGGTTATCCACTTTGGTTGTAAAAACAGAAAGGCAGATTATTATCTGAATGGTGATAGATTGGGAAAAGGGGAGGTGCAACGAGACCTGGGTGTCCTTGTACACCAGTCGCTGAAAGCGAGCATTCAGGTGCAGCAAGCAGTTAGGAACGCGAATGGTATGTTGGCCTTCATTGCAAGAGGATTTGAGTGCAGGAACAGGGATGTCTTACTGCAGTTATACAGGGCCTTGGTGAGACCACATCTGGAGTATTGTGTGCAGTTTTGGTCTCCTTATCTGAGGAAGGATGTCCTTGCCATGGAGGGAGTGCAACGGAGGTTTACCAGACTGATTCCTGGGATGGCAGGACTGACGTATGAGGAGAGATTGGGTCGACTAGGCCTATATTCACTCGAGTTTAGAAGAATGAGAGGTGATCTCATCGAAACATATAAAATTCTAACAGGACTGGACAGACTAGATGCAGGGAGGATGTTCCCGATGGCTGGGGAGTCCAGAACCAGGAGTCAGTCTCAGGATACGGGGTATGCCATTTAGAACCGAGATGAGGAGAAATTTCTTCACTCAGAGGGTGGTGAACCTGTGGAATTCTCTACCACAGAAGGCAGTGGAGGCCAAGTCATTAGATGTATTCAAGAAGGAGATAGATATATTTCTTAATGCTAAAGGGATCAAGGGATATGGGGAAAAAGAGGGAACAGGGTACTGGGTTAGACAATCAGCCATGATCATTTTGAATGGTGGAGCAGGCCCGAAGGGCTGAATGGCCTACTCTTGCTCCTATTTTCTATGTTTCTATGTATACTTCTAGACAACCAGGGGTTCTAAATTTGGCAGTGCCACCCTTTCTCTTTGAGGGGACGTGTCTGCATTGAACCTGTAGAATTTCACTTTTTAGTGCATCCCACTGTCTTGCCACTGATTTCTCCTCAAGTCGTTGTGTCCAGTCCACTTCTGCCAAATCACCTCTTAGTTCTGTAAAATTTGACTTCCCCCAATTTAAAATGTTTACTCCTGATTTAACTCTGTCCTTTTCCGTAATAATGCTAAAACTAACTGAATCCACTCTACAACCTACAATCCACTCTACAGCGTACAATCCACTCTACAGCGTACAATCCACTCTACAGCGTACAATCCACTCTACAGCGTACAATCTACTCCCCACGTACAATCTAGTCTACCACGTCAAGGCAGCATTTGACCGAGTGTGGCACCAAGGAGCCCTAGTAAAATTGAAGTCAATGGGAATCAGGGGGAAAACTCTCCAGTGGCTGGAGTCATACCTAGCACAAAGGAAGATGGTAGTGGTTGTTGGAGGCCAATCATCTCAGTCCCAGGACATTGCTGCAGGAGTTCCTCAGGGCAATGTCCTTCGCTCAACCATTTCAGCTGCTTCATCAATGACCTTCCCTCCATCATCAGGTCAGAAATGGGGATGTTCGCTGATGATTGCACAGTGTTCAGTACCATTCGCAACCCCTCAGATAATGAAGCAGTCCGTGCCCGCATGCAGCAAGACCTGGACAACAACTAGGCTGATAAGTGGCAAGTAACATTCGCGCCAGACAAGTGCCAGGCAATGGCCATCTCCAACGAGAGAGAATCTAACCACCTCCCCTTGACATTCAATGGCATTACCATCGCCAAATCCCCCACCATCAACATCCTGGGGGTCACCATTGACCAGAAACTTAACTGGACCAGCCACATAAATACTGTGGCTACAAGAGCAGGTCGGAGGCTGGATATTCTGTGGTTAGTGACTCATCTCCTGACTCCCTAAAGCCTTTCCACCATCTACAAGGCACAAGTCAGGAGTGTGATGGAATACTCTCCACTTGCCTGGATGAGTGCAGCTCCAACAACACTCAAGAAGCTCGACACCATCCAGGAGAAAGCAGCCCGCTTGATTGGCACCCCATCCACCACCCTAAACATTCACTCCCTTCACCACCGGCGCACTGTGGCTGCAGTGTGTACCATCCACAGGATGCACTGCAGCAACTCGCCAAGGCTTCTTCAACAGCACCTCCCAAACCCGCGACCTCTACCACCTAGAAGGACAAGAGCAGCAGACACATGGGAACAACACCACCTGCACGTTCCCCTCCAAGTCACACACCATCCCGACTTGGAAATATATTGCCGTTCCTTCATCGTCGCTGGGTCAAAATCCTGGAACTCCCTTCCTAACAGCATTGTGGGAGAACCGTCACCACACGGACTGCAGCGGTTCAAGAAGGCGGCTCACCACCACCTTCTCAAGGGCAATTAGGGATGGGCAATAAATGCCGGCCTCGCCAGCGACGCCCACATCCCATGAACGAATAAAACAAAAACATACAATCTATTCGACCACATATAATCTATTCTACCACAAAATTGGCTAAGGGTCAGAAAGCAGAGAGTCGCGGTGAACGATTGTTTTTCAGACTAAAGGGAAGTACATAGTGGTGTTCCCCAGAGGTTGGTGTTAGGACCACTGCTCTTTTTTTTAAATTGCAGAGAAGTGTGAAGTGATACATTTTATTCGGAAAAATGAGGAGAGACAATATCAACTAAATGGTCCAATATAAAAGGGGGTGCAGGGACTGAGAGACCTGGGGGTGCACGTACACAAATCTTTGAAGGTGGCAGGACAAGTTGAGAAGGCTTTTTAAAAAAGCATGCGGGATCATGGGCTTTATAAATAGAGGCATAGAGTACAAAAGTAAGGAAGTTATGCTAAACCTTCATAAAACACTGGTTCGGCCACAGATGGAGTATTGTGTTCAATTCTGGGCACCGCACTTTAGGAAGGATGTCAAGGCCTTGGAGAGGGTGAAGAGAAGATTTGCTAGAATGGGACCAGGGATGAGGGACTTCAATTATGTGGAGAGACTGGAGAAGCTGGGATTGTTCTCCTTAGGGCAGAGAAGGTTAAGGGGAGATTTGATAGAGGTGTTCAAAATCATGAACAGTTTTGATGAAGTAAATAAGGAGAAACTGTTTCCAGTGGCAGGAGGGTTGATAACCAGAGGACACAGATTTAAGGTGATCAGCAAAAGAGCCAGAGGGGAGATGAGGAAACATTTTTTTACACAGTGAGTTGTTCTGATCTGGAATGCGCTGCCTGAAAGGGCGGTGGAAGCAGATTCAATAATAACTTTCAAAAGGGAATTGGATAAATACTTGAAGGGAAAATATTTACAGGTCTATGGGGAAAGAGCAGGGGGGAGTGGGACTAATTGGATAGCTCTCTCAAAGAGCCGGCACAGGCACGAGGGGCTGAATGGCCTCCTCCTGTGTTGTACACCTACTATGATACTGTGATACTATGATACATACGATATACTCTAAAACATGCAATCTGCTCTACAACACACAATCCACTCTACCACATACAATAAGAACATAAGAAACAGGAGCAGGAGTAGGCCATTCGGCCCCTCGAGCCTGCTCCGCCATTCAATCAGATCATGGCTGATCTTCTACCTCAACTCCACTTTCCCGCCCGATCCCCATATCCCTTGATTCCCTTAGTTTCCAAAAATCTATTGATCTCAGGCTTGAATATACTCAACAAGTGAGCATCCACAGCCCTCTGGGGTAGAGAATTCCAAAGATTCACAACCCTCTGAGTGAAGAAATTTCTCCTCATCACAGTCCTCAATGTCCGACCCCTTATCCTGAGACTATGCCCCCTATTTCTAGACTCTCCAGCCAGGGGAAACAGTCTCTCAGCATCTACCCTGTCAAGCTCCCTCATAATCTTATATATTTCAATTAAATCACCTCTCATTCTTCTAAACTCCAGAGAGTATAGGCCCATTCTACTCAATCTCTCCTCACAGGACAACCCTCTCATCCCAGGAATTAATCTCGTGAACCTTCATTGCATCGTCTCTAAGGCAAGTATATCCTTCCTTAGATAAGGAGACCAAAACTGTACACAGTACGTCAGGTCTGGTCTCACCAGAGCCCTATATAATTGCAGCAAGACCTCCTTACTCTTATACTCCAACCCCCTTGCAATAAAGGCTAACGTGCCATTTACCTTCCTAATTGCTCGCTGTACCTGTCTGTTACCTGTCTGTGATTCATGTACAAGGACACTCAATCCACCTCACTATCATCATTTCTTAGTCTCTCACCTTTTAAAAAATATTCTGTTTTTCTATTCTTGCTACCAAAGTGAATAACCTCACATTTCCCCACATTATACTCCATCTGCCACCTTCTTGCCCACTCACTTAACCTGTCTATATCCCTTTGCAGACTCTTTGTGTCCTCCTCACAGTTTACTTTCCCACCTGGCTTTGTATCATCAGCAAACTTGGATACATTACACTCAGTCCTTTCATCTAAGTCATTAATATAGATTGTAAATAGCTGAGGCCCAAGCACTGATCCTTGCTGCACCCCACTAGTTACAGCCTGACAACCTGAAAATGACCCGTTTATCCCTACTCTCTGTTTTCTGTCCATTAATCAATCCTCTATCCATGCTAATATATTACCCCCAATCCCATGAGCCCTTATCTTGTGTAACAACCTTTTATGTGGCACCTTATCGAATGCCTTTTGAAAATCCAAATATATCCATCCACTGGTTCCCCTTTATCTACCCTGTTTGCTACATCCTCAAAAAACTCTAATAAATTTGTCAAACACTATTTCCCTTTCATAAAATCATGTAGACTCTGCCTAATCATATTATGATTTTCTAAGTGCCCTGTTACCACTTCCTTAATAATGGATTCCAGCATTTTCCTGATGCCTGATATCAGGCTAACTGGCCTGTAGTTCCCTGTTTTCTCTCTCCCTCCTTTCTTGAATAGCGGGGTTACATTTGCTACCTTCCAATCCGCTGGGACCGTTCTAGAATCTAGGGAATTTTGGAAGATCAGAACCAATGCATCCACTATCTCTGCAGCCACCTCTTTTAGAACCCTCGGATGTAGGCCATCAGATCCAGGGGATTATCGACTTTTAGTTCCATTAGTTTCTCCAGTACTTTTCCTCTACTGATATTAATTACGTTAAGTTCCTCACTCTCATTAGACCCTTGATTCCCCATTATTTCTGGTATGTTTTTTCTGTCTTCTACTGTGAAGTCAGATACAAAATATTTGTTGATATCCCTTTGCAGACTCTCTGTGTCCTCCTCACAGCTTACTTTCCCACCTAGCTTTGTACCGTCAGCAAACTTGGATACATTACACTCGGTCCCTTCATCTAAGTCATTAATATAGATTGTAAATAGCTGAGGCCCAAGCACTGATCCTTGCAGCACCCCACTAGTTACAGCCTGTCAGTCTGAAAATGACCAATTCATCCCTACTCTCTGTTTTCTGTCCGTTAACCAATCCTCTATCCATGCTGATATGTTACCCCCAACCCCATCTGCCCTTATCTTGTGTAACAGCCTTTTATGTGGCACCTTATCGAATGCCTTTTGAAAATCCAAATATACGACATCCACTGGTTCCCCTTTATCTACCCTGCTAGTTACACCCTCAAAAAACTCTAATAAATTTGTCAAACACGGAAGGAGGAGCAAAGTGGAGGGAGAAGGATGGAGGAGGAGAGTGAAGGAATGAGGAGGAAGGTATAGCAGAGCGGAGGGGCTCGCTGAGAATCTGAAGGATTAATGGAATTTTTTTTCCCAGAATGGATGAGGGGGATGGAAGTCCGAGGTTGGAATCCTGCCAAGGGATTTGTTTAGTTGGAGCGAGGGCCGTATGTTACATCCCCTGCTTTGGATAGGAAGGACGGTTTTAAATTAAAAAACCGACAGGTTGAAAAGATTTGAAAAATGTGCAGAGGCTCCCGTTCATTGCGATTCCCCCATCTCCTTGATCGACTTTTGTTTCATTAAGCAAGTAAAATAAAAGCTTCCAGTTGGAGAAGACTATTTTTTAAAAGAGATTTTCTTTACTCACTGGAGTTGAGGAGGACCATGGCCTTGAGGCAAAGATACTCCTCATGTTGGAGTTTCAATTCTCTGAACCTTGATGTTGCTGCCAATAACATGTCAAAGATTTCCAGAATGCCTTCCACACATTGCCCTTCATCCCTGGAGACATGGAGAAAAAACAATTAGCGGAGATTTGATGAGGTCGAGGTCCTGGTCTCTCTCATTGTCCCTCCTCTTCGCAAAATCACTGCCTTCTGCTGGGGTTCAAGTTCACCCTCAAGCTCCCCCCTCCCCCCATCTCCCTGGTAACAAATGTCTATTCTTAACGGCAATGGTAGTGTAGTAAGAAGAAAGGACTTCCATTCACATTTACAGCCAATGAAGTACTTTTTGAAGTGCAGTCACTGTTGTAATGTAGGAAACGCGGCAGCCAATGTGTGCACAGCAAGATCCCACAAACAGCAAAGAGATAAATAACCGGATAATCTGTTTTAGTGACACTGGTTGAGGGATAAATATAGGCCAGGGCACGGGGAGAACTCCCCTGCTCTTCTTCGAAATAATGCCATGGGATCTTTTACATCCAACTGAGAGGGGGCAGGCGGGGCCTCGGTTTAACATCTCATATGAGAGACGGCCCCTCCGACTGTGCAGCACTCCCCTCAGTACTGGCACTGGGAGTGTCAGCCTGGATTCTGTGCTCGAGTCTCTGGAGTGGGATTCGAACCCACGACCGTCTGACTCAGAGGTGAGAGCGCTGCCCACTGAGCCACGGCTGACACCTGATAGAGTGATGCTTCGCTGGGTTGAACAGCTTGCTGACACGAATGGGCCAGGAATTTCCTCAGAATTGCTTCCGTTCTGCCATCCTAACTTCACCGGAATTGTGGCAGCAACCCCATTTCACTTGCGTAAACGGGATTTCCAGCAAAGGTGTGAAACTGGAACAAACGCAGCTCCCAGGAAAATTACGGCCATTGCCCCAGCTCAAATATGAAGAATGGCCATTTGTTTGAGGTGCCAGAAGGCCAGATATGTACACACACACTCCACCCACGTACACACACCACGCACACACACACCACGCACACAACACACATGTACACACACTCACCACACACACTCGCACCACACAAACACACACATGCACACACCACACACGCACAGACACACACACGCACCACACATGACACACGCACACACCACACCCACACATTCACACACATGCACTTGGAGCTGGAACCCTGGCTTCTCTAGCCCTGGGCCGCCATAGTAGTTAAAGAGGAGAGGTGTGAAATATTGGATAAGGTAAACATAACGAGAGAGGAAGTACTGGAGGGACTGGAATCCTTGGAAGTTGATAAGTCACCAGGGCCAAATGGATTGTTTCCTGGGCTATTGAAGGAAGACAGGGAGGAAATAGCGGATGCTCTGAGGATCATTTTCCAATCCTCACTAGATACAGGGGAGGTACCGGAGGACTGGAAAACTGGAAACGTAGTACCATTGTTTAAAAAGGGTACGAGGGAAAGGCCAAACAATTATAGGCCGGTCAGTCTTACCTCGGTGGTGGGCAAACTATTAGAATCAATACTGAGAGATAGGATAAACTGTCACTTGGAAAGGCATGGTTTAATCAGGGATAGTCAGCATGGATTTATTCAGGGAAGGTCATGCCTTACAAATCTGATTGAATTCTTTGAGGAAGTGACAAGGAGGATTGATGAGGGTAGTGCAGTGGATGTTGTCTACATGGATTTTAGTAAGGCATTTGACAAGGTCCCACATGGCAGACTGGTCAGAAAGGTAAAAGCCCATGGGATACAGGGAAATGTGGCAAATTGGATCCAAAATTGGCTCAGTAACAGGAAACAAAGGGTAAAAGTCGATGGATGTCTTTGCGAATGGAAATCCGTTTCCAGTGGTGTGCCACAGGGCTCAGTGTTGGGTCCCTCGCTGTATGTGGTATATATTAATAATTTGGACTTGAATGTAGGGGGCATGATTGGCAAATTTGCAGATGACACAAAAATTGGCCGTGTAGTTGATAATGGAGAGGATAGCTGTAGATTCCAAGAAGATATCAATGGGTTGGTGGAGTGGGCGGAAAAGTGGCAAATGGAGTTCAACCCGGAGAAGTGTGAGGTAATGCACTTAGGGAGGGCAAACAGTAAAAGGGAAAACACAGTAAACGGGAATATATTGAGAGGGGTAGAGGAAGTGAGAGACCTTGGAGTGCATGTGCACAGGTCCCTGAAGGTGGCGGTACAGGTAGATAAGGTTGTGAAGAAGGCATACGGAATGCTCTCTGTTATTAGCCGAGGTATAGAATACAAAAGCAGGGATGTAATGATGGAACTGTATAAAACGCTGGTAAGGCCACAGCTGGAGTTTTGTGCGCAGTTCTGGTCACCACATTACAGGAAGGACGTAATTGCTCTGGAGAGAGTGCAGAGAAGATTTACAAGAATGTTGCCAGGGCATGAAAATTGCAGCTACGAGGAGAGATTGGATAGGCTGGGGTTGTTTTCCTTGGAGCAGAGGAGGCTGAGGGGAGACTTGATTGAAGTGTACAAAATTATGAGGGGCCTAGATAGAGTAGACAGGAAGTACCTGTTTCCCCTAGCGGAGAGTTCAAGAACTAGAGAACATAGATTTAAGCTGATTGGCAGAAGGGAACATGAGGAAAAACTTTTTTACCCAGAGGGTGGTGGGTGTATGGAATTCGCTGCCCGAATTGGTGGTAGAGGCAAGGACCCTCAACTCTTTTAAAAAGTACCTGGACCTGCACCTAAAGTGCTGTAAGCTGCAGGGCTACGGACCGGGTGCTGGAAGTTGGGATTAGAATGGGCACCTGGTTGTTCTTCGAGCCGGCACGGACACGATGGGCCGAATGGCCCCCTTCTGTGCCGTATCTTTTCTATGGTTCTATGGCTGATGGTAAGACTTTATTCACTCAAGGCTTTTACACACGCCTGAAGTCTGAACTCAATAATCGTCTCAAATTCATTGCAGCTGTACACGGACACTTTCCCAGCAAACTGTCCTCTCTCTCCACTCACTGCCGGTAAAGCCCTACAATTTGATGTAATTTTGCAGCACTTTCCTGAATAACATCCACTTACAATAAAAATAGCCAAACTCGCACTTCAATCCGTGACATTGAGGGTCGTAAATTTTAAAAGTGTAAAACGTGTGAAGCACCTTCATTCTCTCATTTTTCTGTCTCATATTTCTTCCTTATTGCTCCCTTCAATTAATCTGCATCATTGCCGTTCTCCATCCCTCACTAACAATTGGCCTGTTTCTCTCGATTTATCCTTACCGTTCTTCATCCTTCATTGTCACTCTACTCACTGCCTTCTCCTGTTCTGTCCTTTCACTCTGTCTCCTCCCAGTCTCTGCCTCCTTACCCTCCTGTTCTGTCCTTTTCTTTGCCTCTGTCTGTCTCATCCATCAGCTTCACAGGTTAAAAAGGCAAACGGGATACTTTCCTTTATTTTAAAATTCTCATCCTCGTGTTCAAATCCCTCCATGGCCCTCGCCCCCCCCTCCCTATCTCTGTAACCTCCTCCAGCCCTACAGCCCTACTCTGCGCTCCTCCAATTCTGGCCTCTTGCGCATCCCCGATTTTAATCGCTCCACCATTGGCGGCCGTGTCTTCAGCTGCCTCGGCCCTAAGCTCTGGAATTCCCTCCCTAAACCTCTCTCTTTCTCCTTTAAGATGCTCCTTAAAACCTACCTCTTTGACCATGCTTTTGGTCACCTGTCCTAATATCTCTTTATGTGGTTCGGTGTCAAATTTTGTTTGATAATCGCTCCTGTGAAGCACCTCAGGACATTTTACTACATTAAAGGCGCTATATAAATGCAGGTCGTTGTTACTGTCTCCTCTCCATTCTTTGGTTATTACCTTCTTCTTGTCTCCTTTTCTCCATTTTGGCCCCTAAAGCTTGTTCCGCCATTCAATTAGATCATGGACGTTCTGTATCTCAACTCCATTTACCCGCCTTTGATCCATGTCCCACTGGCAGCAGGGTCGGTAACCAGAGGACACAGATTTACGATAATTGGCAAAAGAACCAAAGGGCAGATGAGGACAAATTTTTTAGTGCAGCGAGTTGTGATGATCTGGAACGCACTGCCTGAAAGGGCGGTGGAAGCAGATTCAATAATAACTTTCAAAAGGGAATTAGATAAATACTTGAAGGGAAAAATTCCCTTCATGATTTTGGACATTTCTATCAAATCTCCTCTTAACCTTCTCTGTTCTAAGGAGAACAACCCCAGCTTCTCCGGTCTCTCCACATAACTGAAGTCCCCCATCCCTGGCACCATTCTAGTAAATCTCCCCTGCACCCTCTCCAAGGCCTTCACATCCTTCCTAAAGTGTGGTGCCCAGAATTGGACACACTACTCCAGCGGAGGCCTAAACCAGTGATTTGTAAA
This sequence comes from Heptranchias perlo, assembly GCF_035084215.1. Classification (NCBI taxonomy): domain Eukaryota; kingdom Metazoa; phylum Chordata; class Chondrichthyes; order Hexanchiformes; family Hexanchidae; genus Heptranchias; species Heptranchias perlo. The sequence continues at coordinate 83,673,331 of NC_090334.1, read as the reverse complement.
GGTTTAGCATAACTTCCTTGTTTTTGTATTCAATGCCCCTATTTACAAAGCCAAATGTATCCCATCGGCTTTCTTAATCACCGTATCAACTTGCCCCGGCACCTTCAAAGAGTTGCCACAATTTCGGGAATCAGTGGTGAAGAGCAAGGAGGAAAACGAAGACTGACGGGTAATAAATGTACACGGGCGGGGGGGGGGCGGGGGGCGAGGTCAGCTCGGCCCAGTCACTGAGAGAGCCCAGTGATGGAAGGGGAGGAACGTGGGTTACGCCGATATCAGCACGGTGAGGGGGGGACGGCAGAGCAGCTCGACACCGCAGGAAGCCACTCGGGCAGAGGCTGAGTGCGGAGAGGGTCCCGCTTACGGGAAGGGGTGGGGGTCAGATGTAATTCCCATCGTGTGCGTTGAGGTCTGACTGAGAGCTGAATGTGTTGGTGCAGCAGCAGGTGGGAAGGGTTTGGCTGGAGACGGGGAACGGGTCTCCGGCTGCGCGGTACTCAAGGTCACAACTGCCTGAGTGCAACAGTTCATTAAATTGATATCAGCTCAGTGGTTCGATGATGTTTCCACTCGTGGGGGAAACCAAAACTAGGGGCCAAGATAGTCGGTTATAAATCCAATCGGGAATTCAGGAGAAACTTCTTCACCCAGAGAGTGGTGAGAATGTGGAACTCGCTCCCACAAGGAGTAGTTGAGGTGAATAGTGTAGATACATTTAAGGGGAAGCTCGATAAACACATGAGGAAGAAAGGAATAGAAGGATATGGTGATAGGGTGAGATGGAGTAGGGAGGGAGGAGGGGGGGGTGGGGTGTTGGGGGAGGGGTGGGGGTGGGAGTGGGGTGTTGGGGGAGGGGTGGGGGTGGGAGTGGGGTGTTGGGGGAGGGGTGGGGTGGGAGTGGGGTGTTGGGGGAGGGGTGGGGTGGGAGTGGGGTGTTGGGGGAGGGGTGGGGTGGGAGTGGGGTGTTGGGGGAGGGGTGGGGTGGGAGTGGGGTGTTGGGGGAGGGGTGGGGTGGGAGTGGGGTGTTGGGGAACGGGTGGGGGAGGGGTGGGGGCGGGAGTGGTGGTGGGAGTGGGGGTGGGAGTGGGGGCGGGAGTGGGGTGTTGGGGGAGGGGTGGGGGCGGGAGTGGTGGTGGGAGTGGGGGTGGGAGTGGTGGTGGGAGTGGGGGTGGGAGTGGGGGTGGGATGACTGACTGGGATTGGGGACCCGGTTCCGTCACTCCTCGCCCCTCCCCCTCCCTCCGTGGACTGGCGAGATGACATCACCGGTTGGAAATGCCGAGGTCCCACTCCCATTGCACGGTGTTCTGAGGAACATGGTGGATAGACCAAGGTCCATCTGGTTCACCGTCTCCCACCCTGGTAGTCGCTGATACAATGATAATGGAGTAATCGACTAATCAGAGCAATCAATCTCGATCAGTGAGTCTCCAACAGACCCAGACATGAGGTGAGGAAAACCCCCAGTGGTGGAGAGCTCTGGGAACTGTAGGAAGACTGGCATTTCTATAGCGCCTCTCACAACCTCGGGATGTCCCAAAGCGCTTTACAACCAGTGAAGTACTTTTTGAAGTGTAGTCACTGTTGTTATGTAGGAAACGTGGACCAGCACCAGCAAACCACGAGACTCAGCCAATTGGCCATGGGTGCGTCTCGACAGCCCCCGACTCCTTCCATGACGCTGGTTAGACCAGCTGTCCGCCATTTAGCCTTGGCCAACTCTGGCCTCTTAATCCTGCCCCCTCTCCCTTCACCCCACCACTGGCGGCCGTGCCTTCAGCTGCCCGGGCCCGAAGCTCTGGAATTCCTTCCCTAAACCTCTCCGCCCCTCTCTCCTCCTTTAAGACGCTCCTTAAAACCTCTCTCTTTGACCCAGCATTTGGTCACCTGTCCTAGTATCTCCTTATGTGTCAAATTTTGTCTGGTAATCGTTCCTGTGAAGCGCCTTGGGACGTTTTACTTCGTTAAAGGCGCTATATAAATGCAAGTTGTTGTTGGGTGGAGTTCTGCCATTTTCCAGCTAGTGTTACGGCAGGAGACAAAGAGAATTCCTGTGGAATTCAAGGGACCTTATTGTCAGGAGACTATTGAGCTGTAGAGGGCATCACAGCTGGGCACAATCCTGTCCTCACCGATACCCACGGGCTTGTAGGGGAGGGAATGAAGTCACTGGAGGGACGTAGATTTGTGTGAAATACGTCAGAGGTGGGTTTTAAGGAGGGTCTTAAAGGAGGAGAGAGGGGCGGAGAGGTTTGGGGAGGGAATTCCGGAGCTTAGGGTCCGGGCAGCAGATGGCGCGTCCGCCAATGGTGGAACGAAGGGAGCGGGAGAAGGTACAAAGGTCAGAGTTGGAGGGATGCAGAGTTCCCACTTGGTCCGTTATGGATCAGTCCTGTCACACCCCGCGGGTAACACAATCAAGGACTGGGCCATCAGGGGGAGGTAGAAGGCAGAAAAACCCCCCCAGCAAGTGAGAAATACTGAGAGAGGCCCCCTGACTTTACGCTGACAGATTGACTACAATCCCTGTCCGACACTGACAATAGTTTGAAGCTATCAACAGAAAAAGGGTTTTATTAATTTCAGATGGTCTCTGCTTCGACTGCCAGCTATGGTTGCCAAACAGCCCTGTAAGTGATTAAAAAAAACTATTCTAAGCGTATAACAGACAAGCTGTTCCTCATTATCTGGTTTTCAAAATGACGACATTTAATTTTTTTTGGTTTTTGCTAATTTTCCTTTTCCTTATTCAAGGAGCCATTTTCTTCCTGCCGACACCTGGCGGGCTCGCTCTCGGGCCCGTGACACACACCACCGCCCCCGTACAGCTCGCTCTCGGGCCCGTGGGTTGTCAATGGCCGTCTGTCCCCCACTACCCCCACTCCCGGAGGCGCTGTCTCTCGGTCCCAGTGAGGAACCTGCCTCCCTCCCGTAACCCACCTGAGAGACAGGTGAAGCAGGCCAGGCCGTCGCCATGAAAACCGGGCCTAATCCTCCCCCACCCCCACCCGCCACCCGCCCTCCCTGGAAATATATACGGGGCGATGGCTGAAAGGTGAGAGGGCGAGGGATGCAAAAACCCAGCAGCACTGGATCGGAAGCCTGCAGTGGCAGGAAAGCTTTTAGTCGTGTAACGTCAGACACTGGTGGTGTCTCGGATGCTTGACTTAATGCTGGCAAGCTACTATTTATGGAAATGTTAATGTAACAGCCTGTACATTCATTAACTGCTCAGCAAGAACGCCTCGGCCCAACAGAAACACTCATTATTAAGCTCAACCCTTACTTAATGAGGTTGTGTAATTAAGATGGTTTTGTCTCAATAAATAAAGTTTCCTTTTTTACCGCAATTTGTGTTCCAAGTCAAACATGAATTTAAGGCCCAGGAGTTTGGTTGAGACATGTTCATTTTATTGATTCCGAAATGAACAAACTGTTCTTTTGGCATCAAAACAAGAATCGGATTTCAATTCAATCCCGTACACGAACTGCAATTTCATAATGTATCATGTAGCGAAGCTGGTTTTAAGAACATAAAGCCAGTTTGAAGGCATCGTGAGAGAGAGAGAGAGAGAGAGAGAGATAGAAAGAGACAGAGGCAGAGAGAGAGATAGAAAGAGACAGAGGCAGAGAGAGAGATAGAAAGAGAAAGAGGCAGAAAGAGAGACAGAGACAGAGACAGAGACAGGGCAGAGAGAGAGAGATAGAGAAAGAGGCAGAGAGAGAGAGACAGACAGAGAGAGAGACAGAGAGAAAGAGAGACAGACAGAGACAGAGTGACAGAGAGAGACAGACAGAGGGAGACAGAGAGAGTGAGGGAAACAGAGAGAGAGAGACAGAGATACATAGAGGGAGACAGAGAGAGAGAGAGAGAGTGAGAGACAGAGAGAGAGAGAGAGAGAGAGAGAGAGACAGAGAGAAACAGACAGATAGACAGAGAGAGAGAGAGACAGAGAGAGTGAGAGACAGAGAGAGAGACAGAGAGAGAGAAACAGACAGATAGACAGAGAGAGAGAGAGAGAGACAGAGAGAGAGAGAGACAGAGAGAAACAGACAGATAGACAGAGAGAGAGAGAGACAGAGAGAGAGACAGAGAGAGAGAGAGACAGAGAGAGAGACAGAGAGAGAGAGACTGAGAGAGAGAGAGACAGAGAGAGAGACAGAGAGAGAGAGACTGAGAGAGAGAGACAGAGAGAGAGAGAGAGACAGAGAGAGAGAGAGAGACTGAGAGAGAGACAGAGAGAGAGAGACAGAGAGAGAGAAACAGACAGAGAGAGAGAGACAGAGAGAGAGAGAGAGACAGAGAGAGACAGAGAGAGAGAGACAGAGAGAGAGAGAGAGACAGAGAGAGAGAGAGAGACTGAGAGAGAGACAGAGAGAGAGAAACAGACAGAGAGAGAGAGACAGAGAGAGAGAAACAGACAGAGAGAGAGAGACAGAGAGAGAGAGAGAGAGAGACTGAGAGAGAGACAGAGAGAGAGAAACAGACAGAGAGAGAGCGAGAGATCAATCGATAGATAGATTTGCCATCCTTGCAGATTTTGAACCAAACAAACATCAAAGCCCAGCTTTTATCTTGGGGCGTGAGGGCGGGCGTGAAGGGCGCCTGAGTGTGGGCATAAGAGCGGGCGAGAGCGGGTGGGATTGAGGCTTGGGCCTTTTTAACTCCTGGGCCTAATTTAAATGATCCCAGGCTGACATTGGGAACGAGGAAGAGGCCAGTGAGGCGTGAGCGGGATTTCGGGCCCTGAGCGTCACTGCCACAATCGCCAGTAACAATCACATCGCAGTCCGAATCACGTTATCACACCCCAACGTTTAAACAATAATGATGTCACCATGTCGCCATAAACACGGCAATTAAAATGGCGTCAGGAATGCAGTGGGCAGCAGGGTTAAAATCGAGCCTTTCCACTTTGTGCACCTTTGGAGTTAGTAAAAAGGGACCAATCGTACTCAGAATGGTTGGGTCCAGGCTGGCACCAGGACAGGTTTTCACCCAATGGGTTGGGTCCAGGCTGGTACAGGGGTGACTACCCACCATTCTGTCCAGAGATTCAGACGATGCTCTCGGTCTCCTTCTCTCGGTCTGCTTGTTCCCAGGTTGCCTGGGTTGAGCTGCGCTCCGCTTTCCCTCAGTCTCTACTGGCGGTCTCTCTCTCTCCGACGCCAACACCGATTGATCAAGAACTAACGACTGACGCAGGAAGGCCGCAGCTACAAACCCTACCAGACAGGTGCTGGCGGCATTTTACTCGTCTCGTACCAGACTAGTACAAACAAAAAAAAAAATGAGGGAGACTGAAGTAAAATGGAGGTGGGGTCATGGGGTGTGGGCACAATGTGAGATTGGCAGGAGCGCGGTGGCAGGTGGACGGGGCCCAGTCTTTCAATGGGGGGGGTCCGGGAGCTGGAAAGACAACAGTATCAGAACAAATGAGTGAACTTTGACCTCACGCAGTATGTTTTGGCAACTTCCATTTTGGGTTGATTCCCTACAGTTAACCGTTAACCATTAACAGCTGTTCCTGTTCTCTGCTCAATATTGATTTTCTTTTTTTTTAAAATGTCTCACTTTCCTTTTTAAATGTAACCGGGCAAAGTGTAAATTGGACAAGTTGTTTTTCCAGCTCTCTCCAGTCCCTCATTTGTCAAGTGTAACATTGCATTAAATTGACTTCTGTGAGTACTTAACCACGAGAAGCTGGGATTCTGCTGCACTCCTTTAATACTTAAACTCAAGTTAAGACACAGGACATTGACGTAAGTCTGGATTTAACTCAACTGAAATATCCATTCAGCTCCTTAAAAGCATCTCAGCTTTCACACTGAGTGGATTTTAATCTCCCAACGTTCTCCCTTCTCTCCTTCCTGAAGGCACTGACTTGTGACAGGCAGCTTTCTCACACAAAGGGACGCAGAAATCTGGCACTCTCTCCCCGAAAATGGCCGTGAATGCTGGGGGACAACTGAAATTTAAGACTGAAAGATAGATTTTTTTATTAGAATTGTACAGCACAGAAGGAGGCCATTCGGCCCATCGTGCCTGTGCTGGCTCTTTGATAGAGCTATCCAATTAGTCCCACTCCCCTGCCCTTTTCCCATTGCCCTGCAAATTTTTCCTCTTCGAGTATTTATCCAATTCCCTTTTGAAAGTTATTATTGAATCTGCTTCCACCGCCCTTTCAGGCAGCGCATTCCAGATCATAACAGCTCGCTGTGTAAAACAAAATTCTCCTTATCTCACTTCTGGTTTTTTTGCCAATTATATTAAATCTGTGTCCTCTGGTTACCGACCCTCCTGCCACTGGAAATAGTTTCTCCTTATTTACTCTATCAAAACCCTTCATAATTGTGAGGTACCTAATAATCAATATTGGGTAAGAGTATAGAGGGATACGGAACCAAGGCAGGTAGATGGAGTTAAGATACAGATCAGCCATGGACTAACTGAATGACAGAACAGGCTCGAGGGGCTGAATGGCCTCCTCCTGTTCCTATGTAACAAGCTCGAGGGGCTGAATGGCCTCCTCCTGTTCCTATGTAACAGGCTCGAGGGGCTGAATGGCCTCCTCCTGTTCCTGTGTAACAGGCTCGAGGGGCTGAATGGCCTCCTCCTGTTCCTATGTAACAGGCTCGAGGGGCTGAATGGCCTCCTCCTGTTCCTGTGTAACAGGCTCGAGGGGCTGAATGGCCTCCTCCTGCTCCTATGTAACAGACTCGAGGGGCTGAATGGCCTCCTCCTGCTCTTATGTAACAGGCTCGAGGGGCTGAATGGCCTCCTCCTGCTCCTATGTAACAGACTCGAGGGGCTGAATGGCCTCCTCCTGCTCCTACGTTAATAATTAATGCGAGTTGCTGTCGCCCTCACCTGACAACCAATCAGGGACTCTTCGCATAGGAAGAGGTCACTGGACAGCGATGACAAGCTCATTATTGTCCTTCCCAAGCCCAGGGGTCCTGATGCCAAATTCAGACCCTCATCTGCTCCCCTGGTTGGGATTAGCTGACTCGGAACAGAACGTGGATCAAGCCTGGGGACCCCCTTGGCCCGTGGGGCTCGGGACAACATTGGGTAGAGTTCAGACCCCCACTGAACTCTCAGAAGAACAATACTGTAGGCGGAGTATGATGTGGTGACATCAGTGTAAGGTATCAGGGCACTGGAACACATGACCTCCGTCCTTGGAGATCCTGACATTAGGTGTCAGCCATGGCTCAGTGGGTGTCATCGAGTTAACTCAAAACTACAGCACAGAAACAGGCCATTCGGCCCCACAGGTCTGTGCTGGTGTTTCTGCTCCACACGAGCCTCCTCCCTCCCGACTCCATCGCACCCTATCAGCATATCCTTCTATTCCTTTCTCCCTCGTGTGTTTATCGAGCTTCCCCTTAAATGCATCTATGCTATTCGCCTCAACTACTCCTTGTGGGAGCGAGTTCCACATTCTCAACACACTCTGGGTAAAGAAGTTTCTCCTGAATTCCCTATTGGATTTACATAAGAACATAAGAAATTGGAGCAGGAGTAGGCCAATCGGCCCCTCGAGCCTGCTCCGCCATTCAATAAGATCATGGCTGATCTGATCCCAACCACAAAACTAAAGAACACACGAAGTAGGAGCAGGACCCGGCCACATAGCCCCTGGGCCCTCTCCGCCACCCACAGGGCCTTGACCGATCCGAACTCAGCTTCATGTCCAATTTCCTGCCCGCTCCCCATAACCCCTAATTCCCTTTACTTCTAGAAAACTGTCTATTTCTGTTATGTTTATGGCCCCTAGTTCTGGTCTCCCCCACAAGTGCAAACATCTTCTCCACATCTATCCTATCAAACCCTTTCAGAATCGTAAAGACCTCCATCAGGTCACCCCTCAGTGTTCTCTCTTCAGCCTTTCATGGTATCACGCTCGCCTCTGAGTCAGAAGGTCGTGGGTTCGAGTCCCACTCCAGAGACTTGAGCCCAGAATCCAGGCCGACACTCCCAGTGCAGTACTGAGGGAGGGCTGCACTGTCGGAGGGTCAGTACTGAGGGAGTGCTGCACTGTCGGAGGGTCAGTACTGAGGGAGCGCCGCACTGTCGGAGGGTCAGTACTGAGGGAGTGCTGCACTGTCGGAGGGTCAGTACTGAGGGAGTGCTGCACTGTCGGAGGGTCAGTACTGAGGGAGCGCCGCACTGTCGGAGGGTCGGTACTGAGGGAGCGCCGCACTGTCGGAGGGTCAGTACTGAGGGAGTGCTGCACTGTCGGAGGGTCAGTACTGAGGGAGTGCCGCACTGTCGGAGGGTCAGTACTGAGGGAGTGCCGCACTGTCGGAGGGTCAGTACTGAGGGAGTGCTGCACTGTCGGAGGGTTAGTACTGAGGGAGTGCCGCACTGTCGGAGGGTCAGTACTGAGGGAGCGCCACACTGTCGGAGGGTCGGTACTGAGGGAGCGCCGCACTGTCGGAGGGTCAGTACTGAGGGAGTGCTGCACTGTCGGAGGGTCAGTACTGAGGGAGTGCCGCACTGTCGGAGGGTCAGTACTGAGGGAGTGCCGCACTGTCGGAGGGTCAGTACTGAGGGAGTGCTGCACTGTCGGAGGGTTAGTACTGAGGGAGTGCCGCACTGTCGGAGGGTCAGTACTGAGGGAGTGCCGCACTGTCGGAGGGTCAGTACTGAGGGAGTGCTGCACTGTCGGAGGGGCAGTACTGAGGGAGTGCTGCACTGTCGGAGGAGCGGTACTGAGGGAGTGCTACACTGTCGGAGGGGCAGTACTGAGGGAGTGCTGCACTGTCGGAGGAGCGGTACTGAGGGAGTGCTACACTGTCGGAGGGGCAGTACTGAGGGAGTGCTGCACTGTCGGAGGGTCGGTACTGAGGGAGCGCCGCACTGTCGGAGGGTCAGTACTGAGGGAGTGCTACACTGTCGGAGGGGCAGTACTGAGGGAGTGCTGCACTGTCGGAGGGGCAGTACTGAGGGAGTGCTACACTGTCGGAGGGGCAGTACTGAGGGAGTGCTGCACTGTCGGAGGAGCGGTACTGAGGGAGTGCTGCACTGTCGGAGGGGCAGTACTGAGGGAGTGCTACACTGTCGGAGGGGCAGTACTGAGGGAGTGCTGCACTGTCGGAGGGTCAGTACTGAGGGAGCGCCGCACTGTCGGAGGGTCAGTACCGAGGGAGCGCTGCACTGTCGGAGGGTCAGTACTGAGGGAGTGCAGCACTGTCAGAGGTGCCGTTTTTCAGGATGAGACATTAAACCGAGGCCCCGTCTGCCCCCTCAAGTGGACGTAAAAGATCCCACGGCCACTATTTCAAAGAAGAGCAGGGGAGTTCTCCCCGGTGTCCTGGCCAATATTTATCCTTCAGCAGATGATTTGGTCATTATCACATTGCTGTCTGTGGGATCTTGCTGTGCGCGAATTGGCTGCCGTGTTTCCTACATTACAACAGTGACTACACTTCAAAAGTACTTCATTGGCTGTAAAGCGCTTTGGGACGTCCTGAGGTTGTGAAAGGCGCTATATAAATGCCAGTCTTTGTATCGTCCTTGCTCCTGTTGCTCTGCGCTCTCGATTCCAGCCACTGGGAAGCTAAGCATCTCCCTAAAGGGGCTGGTGGAGTGACAAATGATAGGGAGGGTTAGGACTGGATACAGATGGCCACCCCCCTGAGCGGTAATAGCCAAGGCCTGGGCAGCAGGAGGTTCCAGGCCCAGAGACACTTGGAGAAAGGAGAAAGCAAACAAATCATTTCTCCCTCACCTGTCCAGAATGAGATCTGGGGCGAAAAGGAGTTTGCCAGGATATTCAATCGATCTCCACATCAGGCCCACCATTAAAACCTCCAGCCAGCAACACTCCAGCAACTGCACCTGGTCGTGCAGATCAAGTCCAACGAAACCTGCAGAGAACAAGACAAGATTCAACATTCACTTCCTGCTGCCCCCGTATCCTAACTCGCACCCAGTCCCGTTCACCCATCACCCCCCTGTGCTCGCTGACCTACATCGGCTCCCGGTCCGGGAACACCTCGATTTCAAATCCCTCCACCGCCTCGCCCCCTCCGTGTCTCTGTAACCTCCTCCAGCCCTACAACCCTCCGAGATCTCTGCGCTCCTCCAATTCTGGCCTCTTGCGCATCCCCGATTTTAATCTCTCCACCATTGGCGGCCGTGCCTTCACCTGCCTCGGCCCTAAGCTCTGGCATTCCCTCCTTGAACCTTTCCCCCCTCTCTCCAACTTTAAGACGCTCCTTAAAACCTATCTCTTTGACCAAGCTTTTGGTCACCTGTCCTAGTACTTCCTTATGTGGCTTGGTGTCAAATTTTGTTTGATAATCGCTCCTGTGAAGCGTCTTGGGACGTTTCACTATGTTAAAGGGACTGTCCCATCAAACACTCCCAGGGCAGGTACAGCACGGGTTAGATACAGAGTAAAGCTCCCTCTACACTGTCCCGTCAAACACTCCCAGGGTCAGGTACAGGGTTGGATACAGAGTAAAGCTCCCTCTACACTGTCCCATCAAACACTCCCAGGGCAGGTACAGGGTTAGATACAGAGTAAAGCTCCCTCTACACTATCCCATCAAACACTCCCAGGGCAGGTACAGCACGGGTTAGATACAGAGTAAAGCTCCCTCTACACTGTCCCATCAAACACTCCCAGGGCAGGTACAGCACGGGTTAGATACAGAGTAAAGCTCCCTCTACACTGTCCCATCAAACACTCCCAGGGCAGGTACAGGGTTAGATACAGAGTAAAGCTCCCTCTACACTGTCCCATCAAACACTCCCAGGGCAGGTACAGCACGGGTTAGATACAGAGTAAAGCTCCCTCTACACTGTCCCATCAAACACTCCCAGGGCAGGTACAGCACGGGTTAGATACAGAGTAAAGCTCCCTCTACACTGTCCCATCAGACACTCCCAGGGCAGGTACAGCACGGGTTAGATACAGAGTAAAGCTCCCTCTACACTGTCCCATCAAACACTCCCAGGGCAGGTACAGCACGGGTTAGATACAGAGTAAAGCTCCCTCTACACTGTCCCATCAAACACTCCCAGGGCAGGTACAGCACGGGTTAGATACAGAGTAAAGCTCCCTCTACACTGTCCCATCAGACACTCCCAGGGC